>NW_017308116.1:58633-116571 GCF_000935625.1 Nanorana parkeri | reverse complement strand
AGCGCGTGTTTTGCTATGGGGACGGCGGGACACTGGTGGCCGCGCAGGCGCAGTCGGGCCGTACTCGGCCGGCCAATAAGCCGGTCCTATAAGCGGGTGGCACGGGGGATTTAAAGCTCAGCGGGACACACTGTATCCTGCCTGGTTCAGCTGCTTCTTGGATCCTCGTGCTGTCGCTGTGTGGGGCGTCCTGTTACTGCCTGTTGGTGAGTCTCTCTCTCTTGGGGTTTGGATGCAGGGGTAGTTTACCTGGGTCACTGTTCTTATTTTCCTGTCTCTCTCTTCAGCATTCTGCCGTTTCATGAGCTCCCCTCGTCCTCTCTCTGACGCACTGCAAGCTACTGAAAGGTAGGGAGGCAGTATTTAGGGCCTTACTCCTCCAGTAGAAGTTCGGGCACATTCGACGAGAGGGGTGTCTACGTCCTGGGCATCATACGCCAAGGTCTCAATTGAGGACATCTGCAAGACCGCCAGGTGGTCTTCGCACAACACATTTGTACGGCATTACAAATTGGACGTGGCAGCGTCCCGGTGGGCCAACTTTGGCTCAGCTGTACTTTCCTCTGCTCTGTCACAATAAACGTTTTGTATTGCAGCATATCGGTGTGCAGTTTTGTGTTTTTATCGTATTATTTCCCGCCCATGAGGGAGTTTGCTTGCTATATCCCGTAAGTATGCCGACATGAGTTGAGCCAGGAATAGGGAAAATTGTTATCATACTTACCGTAATTTTCTTTTCCTGGCTTATACTCATGTCGGCATATATTCCCTTCCCTGGTGGCCTGTCGTTTGGCTTGTCATTGAACAGGTACTGGGGGAGGGAGCTTGTCTTTTATAGCTAGTTAAAAGGTGGTCCTGTGGGGTCAGGGGGGAGGAGCTGACCCGTAGGTATGCCGACATGAGTATAAGCCAGGAAAAGAAAATTACGGTAAGTATGATAACAATTTTCCCTAATATATACACTATGTTTCCAAAAGTATTGGGACACTCCTCCAAATCATTGGATTCTGGTGTTCAGTGAAATTTCCTTGCTACTAAATATTCCACGGTCAACTGTTAGTGACAGTATAACAAAGTGGAAGCAACTGGGAACAACAGCAACTCACCCATGAAGTGGTAGTCCACAGAAATGACAGAGCGGGGTCAGCACACGCTGAAGCGCAGGGTGCGCAGAAGTCACCAACTGTCTGCAGTCAATAGCTGCAGACCTCCAAACTTCGTGTTGCCTTCAGATTGGCACAACAACAGTGCATAGAGAGCTGCATGGAATGGGTTTCCATGGCCGAACAGCTGCATCCAAGCCTTAGATCATCAAGTGCAATGCAAAGAGTCAGATGCGGTGGTGTAAAGCACGCCACTACTGGACTCTAGAGAAGTGGACACGAGTTCTCTGCAGTGATGACTCACGCTTCTCTGTCAGGCGTGTCTGGGTTTGGCTGTTGCCAGGAGAACAGTACTTGCCTGACTTCATTGTGCCAAGTGTAAAGTTTGGTGGAGGGGGGATCATAGTGTGGGGTTGTTTTTCAGGGGTTGGGCTTGGCCCCTTAATTCCAGTGAAGGGAGCTCTTAAGGCGTCAGCATACCAAGACATTTTGGACAAATTCATGCTCACAAATTTGTGGGAACAGTTTGGGAATGGCCCCTTCCTGTTCCAACATGACTGCGCACCAGTGCACAAGGCTCATAAAGACATGGATGAGTGAGTTTAGGGTAGAGGAACTTGACTGGCCTGCATAGAGTTCTGACCTCAACCCGATAGAACACCTTTGGGATGAATTAGAGAGGATACTGCGAGCCAAGCCTACTCGTCCAACATCAGTACCTGACCTCACAAATGCGCTTCTGGAAGAATAGTCAAACATTCCCATAGACACACTCCTAAACTTTGTGGACAGCCTTCCCAGAAGAGTTGAAGCTGTTATAGCAGCAAAGGGTGGGCCAACTCAATATTGAATCCTACAGACTAAGACTGGGATGCCATAAAAAGTCATGTGCGCATAAAGGCAGGCGTCCCAATACTTTTGGCAATATAGTGATATATACAGTATATATATATACGTCTGTATATACAGCAGAATAATAATAATGTGAATGGCTTATGTACACATAAGGGATTTTGTATAACAGTCTGTGGGTTCTCCATAATTTAATATTATGGGTTATTTTTTTTGACAGTTTATTCTCTGAATGCAGCATCATTTTTTTTAAACCAGATGTTATGTGATGTTAAGTTTATTATGAGGTTCATCTATTTTATGGTCATTGTAATAGTTGTAATAGATTAAATGTTTTATTGATTGTATTTTATGTTAAGATTGACTGACTTATATGCTTGTGGTATTGGACATTGTTCTTTATTTTTTTTTCGTTCTGTACAAATTATTTATTTATTCAACAAATATTTAGTAAATATAAATAGATAAACAAAGACAATGTTGACATCCCCATATATCAATGACATGACTTCCATAGGTGTTAATGCAACCTGATGCACACCGTGCTCAATGTATGCGTTCTTTGAGCAACCGTTCGAGGGCGAATACTGTTATGTGACATGTGAGCAAGTAGTTTGTTTGGAAGCCCAGATTCTGGATCTAAAGAAATAGCTGGTGACACTGAGGAGCATTAATAACATTCAGAAGAGTTTGGGCCTTATCCATCAGGTACTGGCAGGAGCCATCATAGAGGAGGGTGGTAGCAGGACCGGAAGTGCGTAGTTGGGTAACAGTTAGAAGGCGGGGTAGGGGGAAAAGTGTTGTCTTAAGCTGTTGAACTTCCAAAAATATGCCCCTTTGCATTATGTTGGGAATATCATCTCAGGGGTAGTATTGCTGGAGCAGAATATTTCCTCTAGCAGCCAGGGGAGTGACTGCTCCAGTATAGAGGAGAACAGTGGCTCAAGAAAGGATAGAAAGTTCCTGCTTTAGGGGATTCTATAATTAGGAGGACAGACAGGGTAATCTGCCATAAAGAAGGTGATTGCCTAACAGTATGTTGCTTACTGGGAGCTTGGGATTGGCAAGTTGCAGATCAAATGGACAGATTATTGGGTAGGGCTTGGGAAGATGTCAAGGGAAGATGGAGAGTCCTGAAGAAAGATTTCAGGGACTTAGGTGAGACACTGAAGAAAAGGACCACCAAGTTGGTATTCTGTGAAATACTTCCTGTACCATGAGCCACACCAGAGAGGCAGCGGGAGCTAAGAGATCTGAACAAGTGGCTAAAAAAAATGGAGTAGAAAGGAAGGGTTTGGGTTTTTGGAGAATTGGGCTTACTTTTCAGTCAGCTACCTCTACAGCAGGGATGGAATGCACTTTAATGGGGAGGGTGCAGCTCTGTGGGGGGGGGGGGGGAGATGGTATAAAGGTTAGAGGACCTTTTAAACTAGATTCTGGAGGGATTAAAGAGGATTAAGCCAGTAAATGAGATCCAATACGTCAAATAGTATAGTTGAGGGGGAAATAGGGGACATTGTCCATATGATTCTAATCTATAGTTCCCAGGTTGGCACCTAGCCCCCTTTTCGAATATTGGGACTACCGTAGCCCTCCGCCAATCACTGGGGATCCTACCAGTCAAAACTGGAAATAGATTCCATGTTCACTGTTGGGGTCACCACAAAGTTTTGATGCAAGCAGAGGTAGCCAGATTGTGAGCAACAAGAAAATTATAAGCACAACTAAAAACTTAAAATGCATGTTCACAAATGCCAAAAGCCTGGCGAACACAATGGAGAAATTAGAATTTTACTACACGAAGAGGAATATTATCTTTTGAGAATATCAGAAACCTCGCTAGATGGCTCGCATGACTGGGCTGCGAATATCAGGAGATATCCATTATTTCGTAGGGATAAGGAAGGAAAAAGAGGGGGAGGAGTATGCATGTATGTCAGGAATTACCTGGCAGTGAATGTGCGTGAAAATGAATGAGAATATGCTACAGGCCTCCGAACATAAAGGAGGAGACTCAACTATTGTCCCAGATAGAAGTAGCTGAAAGGCCAGACAATTTCTTAATTATGGGGGACTAACTATCCTGATATTGATTTGGCAAATGAAACTGCAAACTCAAGAAGAGCCCGTCACTTCTTGAACATACTCAGAGATAATTTTATGGGATAATGGGTGGTAACCCCAACCAGAGAAAATGCTCTGTTGGATTTATTATTACAAACAACAGAGAGCTGACTGCAGATGAAGAAATCAGGGATAACCTAGGGAACAGTGATCATAGAATGATAACGTTCACAGTAAGCTCTAGGAAAGATAAGCAAGTCGGCATGTCAAGTACACTAACACCTGCATGACTGAGGCCTTTTTTTATTTTTTGTTTACATGTTATAATCCACATTATAAAAACCATTATATATTTTCTGAAAGCCAAGACCCTATAGAATAAAATGGTGGCAGTTGCAAATTTTTATGTTGCACGATATTAGCGCAACTCCTTTTCAAACTCCACAATTTAGTGTAAAATGCACCAAAACACAATAAAATTCCAATTTAAACAAAAAATAATAACATATAAAAGATGAGGTTACAACGAGTAAATAGATAACCAACATATCTAGGTTAAAAATTGTGTGCGTCAGGGAAACCGCCACAAATTTCAGTACCCCAAAAAGTCCATAATCAACGCTTTAAAAGCACCTACAGGTCATCAGTTTAAACATATGCATAAATACTAGCCCTAGAATTATTGCTCTCACTCTGGCATGTGTGGCAATACCCAACATGTGTTCCACGACCGTCGTTTTCATACATAGGCGCACCCCACGTGTGTTTACGTGAAGATGCGCAGGGACTTAAACATTTTTTTAAATTATTTTTAAATTTATTTTAATTATTAATAACTTAAAAAACTGTTATTTTTCTCTAACTTTACTTTAATTGCTACCACATAAAGGGGCTTACAAGTTTTAATCTCAGATTGCGCAAGAGGTTTTTAATTTACTGTGCGAATAGTAAAAATAAGGAATTCCCTTCCATAGGCAGTAGTATCCACTGATATTATTGATAAATTCATGAAACGTCTAGATGAGTTTCTTAGTTCACTACATATACAAGGATATGGGAAGTGTTAGAGCCATGTATATACAGACACGCACACGCATATACATACACAGGCATATACTTAATTTGAACTAGGTGGACATGTGTCTTTATTCAACCATACCTACTATGTTAATATGTACCGTATAATAACTACTTGAGCAATCCCAGTGTTCTAAAAAGAAAATCTCCAATAACTGCATTCCTTTAGGCATGGGTGAGCCTGTAATGTGATTTATTTTTTTTTGCTTTCTGTGTCTTGGTAAGGACATTTCCCTTAATTTCTCAAGACTCAGTACATGTTTGGACTATTAGCTAAGAAGTGTTTATTTCAAGGCTGAATACCATATAGTCACTCGCGCTCCATTAGTAGATAGCAGTCAATCTTCCCTATTGACTGAACATGATGTCACATACACAAAGCTTTGTGTATGTGACATCATATTCAGTCAATAGGGAAGATTGACTGCTATCTACTAATGGAGTGCGTGTGAATATATGGTATTTTGCATTTGATGTGCGGAGGCATTCGCTGTCACTTTCGGGCCCCCCCAGTTTTGATTTGGGCTTTATACGGTCAGGAGTGCGATGGGATCTACTACATATTTCAGGGCTGATTCACACCAGAGTGCTTTGATAATTCACACATTACTGAGAGTGTTGCCATAACACATGGTCCTTCATACATGGGTCCTTACTTAAAAAGGGACACACTTTCCCCATAAATTAAATGAACTGTATACAAAAAGTCAAGATAATATAGTGTAGTTATCTCTAGCAATTAATTCCACCCTTTTGTGGGAAAATCTGTTTTTAATTGGCATAGCCAAATCATTTTTTTAATAGACCCCTGCAAGTCATAAAGTAGATTTAATTTGAATTGTCACCTTAATGCTGATCTCCTTCATTCTTTTTTCAGCCATTCCCTGTCTACGTGCTTGCACTAAAGGAATGGCTGCATAACTACACAGGAGCACAATTGGGAACCAAAGACAGAGTATTGTCTCCTATAATAGCGAGTGCTTGAAACAATTGCCTTCCTGGTAGAATTACCAGCTTTTATTTTAATGAAAGCTGCAGATTTGCAAATATTGAAAACTACTTTTAAAATTATAATAACATAGTAAAGCTTATGTGAGATTTTAGTGATTGGATTTACATTTACATTTAAATACCCTGTGTTTTTTGTAGCATTTTGTTTCTGGCAGATAACTTCAATTGTCTTTCATCTCATGTAAACATAAACACAGAAATATTGTATGAGACAGGTTTTATTTGTTTGCTACAGATCCACACTTTTATGGAATATTATATATCTGCATTCAAATACAAAAACCAGACACAGGTAAATCGCTTTTTATATCACATATTTATTGCAAATGTTTGTGTTTTGCCTGTATTTGTTCTTTAACTTTATTTCAGAAAAAAGAAACCTATATTGTGTAGAATACATGAAAAAATATTTGCTTAGAACATTACATTTAAATATCACAAACATACAAAAAGTTATGTAGACAACAACAAACAATATGTCATATTTTAAACTGTCAGGTTTCATGAATACGTAATAAAGTGTAATTTTCAAGCCTTTCTTCAATGTTCATTCCCCTCGTTAATCTTAGTTATCTGTATTTGTCTGATCTAGGTAGGCTTTCCTCTGATTTACCAGACATATTTTTTATCACTAAATACCTGTTCTGAAATTAACATTTAGATATTTATACATATTCTAGGAAAATATTATGTATTGTAAACATTCCCCATATATACAGTGTATAGCATTTCATGAATATGACTATATTTTGAACTCAAAAACAAAGATTTGCTATGTTAATGAGAACATCTAGAAGATGAACAAAGAATAAGAATATTTAGAAATTTTGTGCCTAACCAGTACCCTGAAAAATGTACCTTGTCTTGAAGTCCTCCTGAAAAATAGCAGTGTTTTTCTGGTATGTGAGTGTGCATAGGCCTCCCATGCCTACAGCCTTATACATGTGTATTTGCAGTGTGAGATATCTGGTATTACTACCTGTGATTGCTATTATCTGGAGATTTGGAGTACGGCTCCATTCACACAGGAGCTGTTGTCCACGTGTAGCCAGCCGAATACGCGCAGAGCCACTCTGAACAAAAAAAACAATGCACTTTAATGTGCACTGTTCAAACTTTTGAGGCGGCCACGCTATATGAAACAGTGCGTCCCGCAAAATAGTCCAAGCAGGATTTTGTTATAGATTACACATGTTCACGACTAAATAACAGCCGCAAACAAGCGGAATCCGTGCGGATGAAAGATGTTTGCGTTGCCGCGTGGTTTTACACATGGAAAACCATGTGGGAAACACAAACACTAAATGTGAATGGAGCCTAAGATTTGGTGCCCTTAAAGGTAAACTTCAGAAAGCAACAGATATTCATTTACAGGCTTGAAAATACGATGGCTGCCCAGACTTACTCTACTGGCAAGTTATTTTCTTTTTCTTGCAGATTATATATTAAGAGAAGAAAGTCTGCATCTTGCAAACATTTCCACATACAGGGATAGACAGCTACCAGGAGGTGCATTGGGCTTTACCAAATACAATTTAACAAATCATTAGGAAACCTAAAACATATATAAATATATATGTATGGCAATCATTAAATTATCCACGCTAAATATTACCTGGGAAATAATAAAATGACTAATACAGTTTTTACTGCAGTTAGGTTGTCGTGCTCCTGCTCTCTTCCTTTGTATATCATGTAGCAGAGACAGTAGAGTTACAATGCAATTACAGACAAGAGGATTAGGGGGGCCCTGCTTGTGAGAGCTTACAATCTAACATGAGTGGAAAGCAATACAAAAAGTAATTGAGTAGAAAGTAATTAACAGTGAAGGATGAGCTGATGAAAGAAGTAGAGGTTCAGTTTTAAAAGGAGGTGGCAGAGACTTAACTGAAGAGATGAGTTTTTAGGGATTGCCTATAGGCAGACAGAGTAGGAGATACCCAGATAGGGGATAGCCTGCATAAAGGTAGGCCAACAAGCAGAGAGTTGCAATAGTCAAGGTGATAGATGATGAGAGAGGGATTTAGTAGCTTTGATGTGTTATTTGTTAAAAGGGGGAACTTTTTTTAATTTTAGGGAGGTTAAAAGAGAAATAAGGGGTAAACTTTTTCCCCATAGTTTTCTTTAGGGTCACGAGAGGACATGTACTAATGTCCTTCCGTGACCTAAAACTCAGTATATAGTGGGTTATTGGCTGCTATATGCTGAAATCGCCACAGCCGGGACGGATCCCGACAATACTGTAGAGATCCACCCCGCTGGCTGATTGACAGCTAACTCTGCCTATCTAGAGGCAGAGCCAGCTATGCCCACCCCCTTCCCCATCCATCCTTCTAGTCAATGTCGGAGTTTTGGAGAGGGAAGGGGGAATCCCTGCGGGGAGCGGTAACTGTCAATTAACACTCTCTGCAGGGTGATGATCGGGAAGTTAGCGAGCGGCGGTATGTTTTTGTTTACTTCCTGATCAATAGAGCATGTTGGCTCTAACTATGGGGGTGAGTGTAATTCACTCACCCCATAGTTCTCCTTCATGATGGACAAAGCTGATTCAATGGAAGAGGAAATTCCCTGCACCAAAATCTGCGCTATTTTGTTTCTATGTGTGCACATTTTAAGTGTATGGCTGCCCTTATCCGTTCATTAATGCCCTTTGTCATGAATCTGAAATTCAGTGGCTGAAACTGCAGGCAAGTGTGTGGTTATTAATAGGCTGGGAATAGTACAAAAGCAGGTGGTAGCAGTATTGGAGCAAGCAGAAGCATAGTAGATAATAAGGCTGAAGTCAGTAGACAAAGATATTGGGTTGAACCCTTTCGCTGCCACTGACGTATGGCATATGGCAGAATGCAACTGCTAGCACCTGGCCACGTCAGTATGCCATACATCAGTGGCTTTTACCCTTCTGCTATACCCTTTTACCCTTCTGCTATAAGCTCATGGTCGCTTTAGCGACCATGAACGTATACCAGAGGGGTTCCCCTGACTCTCCTCTGTAAAATAATAGCTGTCATCAGCGGGTGAGAAGCCGTTGATGACAGCTATTGACAAAAATTCTGGGTGCCCGCCGCCCATCGACAAAAATTCTGGGAGCCGCTCGTTAGGATGGTTGAGCGGTGTGCAGAGAGGAGCCATGGGGAGGAGAGAGGAGAGACGCTGTCATCCTGTCAGTTTCAGGATGATAGTGGCTCTGTGCATGGCCGAGCGGAAGATGCAGAACGCTGATCACTTCACTGTTTGTAAACAACTGGGGACACATGTCACTATATGAATGAATAGGAAGGGCTTTACATAACTTCCTGTTCATTCATGAGTTTGCAATGCATTGCAGTGCTTGATTTTTTTTATTTTTTTTATTTTTAACATAACATTAATTTAACTGTGGAAGCGCATAGCAAAGTGTTCTGATGCATTGCCCTGCATTGTGATACGCTGTATTGTGATTAAATGTATGCCTATATCAGCACACAAATTATTTTTAAGTTGTTTATTTACAGTTTTACGTCACTTTATTTTTTTACCATTTCACAAAAAAGACGCAATTTAAAATGTACAAATATTTATTATTTATTAACTCAATACAGTTTTAACTTTTAGATTTAGTCAGAATTTTTTTGTGCACTGATACTGATTTTAGTGTGCTTTTATCAATTTAATTATGTATTTTTATCAGTTTAATATTGATTTGATAAACATTTGCGCAATTATCGCAGGAACTTCAAAATTAATAGCGCCATCTTTTTATTCTACTGGGCCTGTGCTTTCAGAAAATATATGATTTTCAATTGTCGTTTTCGGACATAGGCGCACCCAATGCATGTTTGCGTGTGTATGTGGGAGGGGCAGGGGACTTCAAAAAAATTTGTTATTTTAAAAAAAATGTTTTATATGTGACTATTTTTTTTAAGCTTATTTGATTTTTTATGCTCTAATTGTTTTAAAACTTTTTTTTACATTTAACTTTATTGCTATCACATAGGGTATAGAAACCCCCTATGTGATAGCCAATTCACATAACAGGTCCTCTTTATGGAGACATCAGGGGTCTCCAAGACCCCTAATGTCACCTAGGGACCCCCAGAGAAGCTGATGAAGCAGAGATCTGCTTCAGCAGCTTCTCACCGGCATCAGTAACCGGAGAATGACACTGAATGCAGGAAGTGATGTCATATATATAACTTCCTGCATTCGGGGACCGTAGAGGAGATCAAAAGGAGATCGTGTACTGAGCTTCCTTTGATCTCCAGTAACAGAGTCACCGTGCTGGTCCCAGCCGCACCGGGCACAGTGGATCTCGGGACCGGCAGCGGCAGTATGGGGGGGTGCACACCCGCAGCTACTACAAGCGATCGGGCGTCTCTAGAGATGCCTCATTGCTTGAATGTAAACAGCCATCGCTGGCTGTTTACATTGCTAACAGTTTCCCCACTCGTGTGTGCGCTGAGCGCCGCACACAAGCGGGCGTAGGGGCAGGACATCTTACGATGCCCTCCCGCTCCCATCCGGCCGTTCAGGAATGGCCATGGACGGCAAGTGGTTAAAGTGTTTTTTGCATTAATACATCATGTCCTCCAGATCAGTACCCGACTCCCCATACCCTTTTTATGGCCAATAACTTGCATATAAGCCTTCAAAATGGGGACATTTGATTTTATGAGTTCTGGTCCCATAGTCATTCATTGAGTTTTAAGTTCTTGTATGAACTGTTTCCCTGTTCAAAAGTTCTTGTCGGAACCGAACTCAGGTGTGTTCAGCCCATCACCAATAAGAAGTTAAGGGGAAAAACAAAGAGTTCAGAGTTTAGCAAGAAACTGGGTATCAATGAAGATTCCGCAAGAGATCAGGCAAGGAGCTATTCAAAACAGGTGGCTCAGTAGGAAGAGTCACTGCAATGACTTTGGTTTTAGATCTGAATCCTGAAACCCTGAATGTATTCCAAACCTCTAGTGACTAATTACCCCAATACAAAAGCATAAGATTAATTTGCACCTGTCATTTCTCGCATGTTACAAAAAGGAAAAGAGAAAGCTGTGATACAAAGCCGGGAAACATAACAGCCTGCCTCCCAGAGATGTACACAGATAGGATTGGCTGCTCTCTTTAAAGCCGAAATCCAACTTTGTAAATAAACTTAGTAATGTCTTTGTAAATTCCTCCTTGAGTCCGTCTTGGTAATTATTTTGTTTCAATGCTGACAGTCTCGATTGAACTGCACAATCAATTATGCTTTATCTAAAGACATTACTTCTGGTTGCCAAAAGTTAGCATTGCATAGCCACTTCCTGTCATGAGCCATGTTATTTAGACTCCCCTCTGTGTTGAGACTACAGAGATGATTTCAGATATTACCTGTGTTGATGCTGGGCAAGATAGAATGGATATTAATTATCACAAAATCCTGCCATGTCATGCTTACTTTTCGAGTGCTGCATATGACAGTGTGAGGCAGCTATGGGTCGGTCATAACACAACACATTACTCCCCTTTCACAGCCTACAGGGCTGCCCTGAAGCTGCACAGGAAATTACACAGACAGCAAACAGGAACTTACTCCAAGCGCCCTGTACTTGCAAACAGCACGGCAGAGAACAAATTATGTCACAGGCACTTTAAACAGCTAAATAAGGCAATGGAAACTAACAATGACCGAATTAACAGTGCGGGGGTGCTGGCAGTTCTGAGATATAACATATATTGTGGAGGTGTTAGGATCCTGGAGTTGACCTTCAATGCACTTAGACCATCAAAGATATCCATGTTACACACACATCAAATACAACCTCCCCTGACAGCTATTGACAGTTGACTTTCTTGTGACTTGTTGAACACATAGATAAAAGTGTTGAAGAAATCAAAATGATTATATGCGGTGTCTTCATCCAGTGCACGGGACAAAAATGCCACCACCCGTCGATGTGTGCACCTGATTGTTTTCTACTACACTTGCCATAGTGTTAATGTATAGTTATATGTACTGTATGCAAATTGGGTTTCATGTGTACCCAGAAGTCGACAGTGATGTTGGGGGACCTGTGTGCTGTGTTTTCTTCCACCACTCCTTGTGCTGATTGTGAATAGTGCCAGACCAACTAGAAGCATCTTGAAAAGGCAGAGCACACTTAGTGTACCATGCTAAAATGGAAGCAATGGTTTCATAATGGAACACAAAATATGACAACCAAATATGAACAGTGTGTGTGTGCGGGGGGGGGCATTCTTAGTAAGGTGGCTGGGGAGGGCTGCAGTGAGTCTGGGGGGTTGTGAGTTTGTATACACTCCTCTCAGTAAGCCCCTGGAGATAGGCACTCAACATGTGACTCAACATGTGGCGATCTCCTGAAAACACTGTGCCCAGGGCAGCTGCCCTCTTTGTCCTGGTTGTAGTCTCTACACAATACAACTATCTCAGCGATCCCTCCTAGTGTTGCAGTGTTTACAACTATGCAAAATTGCTAGGACATTCTTCCTAAATCTACAATGAGGTAAATTCTGATCTTTACACCTATCTAAAACTTCCATTATTCAAGTTATGATGTCACAGAGTGTAAAACTGCATACTATCAGAAATCTGTTGCCAGCAGCTTTTTCAGTTTTGAAGCCAAGGAGGCATCTCTACATCATTCCACTGTTTCAGCTATTCTTTGCTCATTGTCACAGTAGTCAAAATTGCATGGCTATATCAGGCATTTCTTCAAGACAAATTCAAAAGGTAATCAGGCTAAATTTGGAATGTAGATCCACACAATTCAGGTTCAGGCTCTATGTACTGGTGTCATGCTGCATTAAATTGTAAGGCAGTACCAGACAACTGGTGCAAATATTATTTCTTGCTTTATAAAAGAACTATCAGGACACATTTAAAGAATAACTTATTAACATTATGGTATTGCAGTGTTTGTGATTTTTAGCAGAGCCAATTTGTTAATCAACAGAAAGGACAGGCAACAGAACTAAAATTGGATATCTTGTGTTCAGTCCTGAGATCTCAGCATAGTGAGATCATGATACCACAGACTGGTAGCTTTCAAGGCCAATAGCTCCAGTACCCAATAAAGTTATTTTGAAATCTCAGGATGTTTTTAATGATGGAGTTTAGATTAACAGGGTTATTCTCAAAAGGGTGAAGAGTTTTGAGAAGGCAGGAGAAGTGATATATCTAGGACAACATAGCTGAGCCAGAAAGTTTTCCAAATCAGCTATTTTGACCTAGCTTGTTCACTTCTCCTGCCTTCTCCTAACCTTTCACCCTTTTGTGAATAGCCCTGTAAATGTTGTGTTAGGGTTACCTGGTAAAAGAGGGATTAAGGTTAGGGTTTAGGAAGTATTTTAGGGTTAATTTTTCTTCATAATTTTTGTTATGGTAAATCTTAAGGGCCTGTTCACATGAGATCAGGTCCTGATCAGGTGCAGATCTGCAGACTGATGCAGTGCGTTTTTGCCACGTTTTGGCCGCGTTTTGGCCGCGTTTTTGATGCGTTCAAGTGGTAATGGGGCTGTTAGTATGTTAGCTGCAGTGCAGTGCGTTTTTGATGCGTTTTTGATGCGTTTTTGCCGCGTTTTGGAAGCCGCATCCATTACGCCGCATCATGCTACATATCGCCGTGAACGTCGCAGTGGGAGCAATAATTCTAGGCCCATCAATCACTGATAACACTAAACTGATGAGTGGTAAAAGCTCTTAAAGCGTCGCCTTTGGCCAATTTTGGGTATGGTAGTTTTTGCGAGTTCGCGGGTCCACTCAATTTTAAAGCTTGACATGTTTGGTGTCTATTTACCCAACGTGACCCCGTCATTTATATTTTGCCAAAAATTTTGGTAATAATAATTGTTTTATAAGATAACGTAGGGAAAACTGTTTTTTTTCGAAATTTGCGGTACTTTTTTCATTATATAATTAAAAATTTTTATTAAATACCACCAAAAGAAAGCGCTATCTGTCCCCAAAAATGTTATAAAATTCATTTCAGTACAGCGTTGCATGACGGAATAAACGTCAGTCAAAGTGCTGCAGTGCTGAATACTGAAAAATAGCTGGACAGGAAGGGGGTGTAAACACCCCAGTCAGCAAGTGGTTAATGGTATGATAATTCTTGAAAAAACACTCCAGGCCTGCAGGACATTTTGGCTGAACCTGGGATAATCTGCTTCTGCTTTTGAAAAAACATCCCCAAAAACCTGCTACTGGGCTACAAAAGCCAAGACAACCTTACCTGCAAGGAAGAAAAACAGCCTCTGATTTTGGCCGACTACCGTCATGAAGCCAGAGTTGGCCCGTGTGGTCGGCTTCTGGACGGGCACCTGCACATGGGCATCATCCTACATAGGATTGTGCGCTGCCACGTGCCTCTGCGCAGGCGTGTGTGCACACTCCATGGTGTGTGCGCGGACGTGCGCACATGCTCGTTCCTAATGATGGTGCCAATAGGGCTATTTAAGGCTGAGACACCTTGACCTCCCTGCTGACTTATCTTCTGCTGTACCCGGTCCCTTGTTCCTGAAACCTGCATACTTGTTCTGATCATCCATTACCGACCTGGCTTGTTTGACCTCTGCTCCTGCTCTGTACTCGACCTTGACATTGGCTCGTTTTTTAACTCTCCCCCGCCTACTCCCTGGTACCTCGCTGCCTGCAAGTTACTGACCCGGTCTGTCTGACTACGTCTTGTCTCCTGATTGTGTACCTCGCTGCCAGATTGTTGCTGACCCAACTTGTCTCTACTCAGGGGCGGATCCAGAGTCTATTCTCGGGAGGGGCACTGCCAGAAAACTGCCAGTACGCCCCCCTACGCTCACCCGCCCTGCACGTCCGTCCGAGCATATGAGTACGCTCACCCGCCCCGATGTGCAGGACGGGTGAGCGTAGGGCGGCTTACGGCCATGTAGTCCTATAGAGAAGAACAGGGGCTGTGTACTAATCACACGCAGCACCTGTCCTTCCCAGGAGCTGGCCGATGCGGCCGTGCACGCAGCACAGAGCTGTACGTGCCGGCCGATTCCAGTGTGAATGAACCCTTAAAAAAACTGGTCACCTTACCCTGGTGGTCAGTGGGGGCTCCTGGGCCCCGGTTGGTAGGGGAGGCTCACCTGTGGCCGCACCAGCCAGTTTGCCCGCAGCAGATGCCGGAGGGCCCATCACCAAACCTCCCCCCACTAAATGAAGCCCCTGGCCGCAGGTGCAGTGGCCCACTCCGCCGTCTCTCTGCCACCTGCACCACTACAGATGCGGCTCTCTAAATGTGCAGCCGCTCGCATACTGAGGCGATCCGGGCTGGCTGGATCAGGCAGATGCGGCCCTTTAATCAGTCATGTTAGAGGGCTGCCCTTGTGGAGTGAGCGGCTGCGCGATTATAAAGCCACATCTTTAGCGGCAGAGAGACGGCGGAGGGAGGGAGCCACGGCACCTGCGGCCGGGAGGTTCATTTAGCGGGGGCGGGGGGACGGGTCCCCTGATGGTCAGTCCGCCCCTGGCTGGTGGCATTCAGCATTGCTGAATCATTATACAGCAATGCTGAATACCACCAGCCCAGCTAGTCCCCCAATTCCCCCTTTCCCCCAAAGCCAGTTATTACTCTGTACTCTGTACTTTGATAGCATAGGGCACTTTTACTGGTGTATGTGTAAAGTGCTAGAAGTCTCCCACACCATGTATTATAAAGTATTCTATAACTTAGATGTATATCTTAGGCAGAAAAATGGCACAGCAAATAAGATTATACCACAGTTGCAAAGGAGAGATGCACTGTGTATAGTTTGATAAGACTAGGCTTCCTGTTCTCTGCTTATCAATTTGCTCTACATTTCTGCACTAGGCTTGTAGAAGTATTTAAAGGTCAAACCCTACAGTATAAATAAAACAAGATATAGCATGTGTCATCTGTGAAAAACTATTGAACTAAACATGCTGATGTCATTTCAGTTTAGTACTATTTCATCCCTGTTGGCAAAGTCATCTGAAAAAATTTCTGCAAAAAAATTATCCATGACTTAACAAAGTTAACAGATTAAACTAGGCTCAAGTTAAAACCAAACAAATTACTTCACCATAATCTACAAGACTACATTTTTTTCTTGCTTTTATATTTGCAGATCAAGATGAGTAAATGACTAATAAACTATAAATAAATCGATTATTATACTGTGGATATTTAGACAAATAAAACAGACTGAATGCAGAGTCAGTGTTTTCTGCTCTTTACATTTTGGTGTAAACAAATTTGTGAAAAATACTATAAGAATTCATAACTAATATAGAAAAGGTGTTTTTCTTATAAGATGAAGGGTGAAAAATGTTTTTTCTTTAAAAAAAAACAGATGGCACTGAATTATTTACATTTACATTTGTGTACAAACCTTAAGGCTCCATTCACACATTCTCCATTCACGGCCTTCCAAATACCGCTCTTAACATATAAAACAAAGCATTGCAATGTGCATTGTTCAGACTTTTGCGGCGGCCAGGCGCTACGAAACCACACGTCCTGCAAAATAGTGTAAGCACGATTTTATGGTCGGATTCCACATGTATGTTTGCACGGTTTTCCATGCTATGTGTGAATGGAGCTTTATTCATGAATATGTATTTGGATTTATGAATAATAAAAGATTCAGGTAGGAATATATAATAACTGCAAGAGTTAGGCTTACCAAAAAATGGAGCAAAGGAAAGCGGTGCTGCTGCCCAAAGCATCTTCCTTGTTTCATTATCTAAGTTCAAGCTAGAGAATAAAAGATAAAACTTTCCTAGTTAATGCCACAAATAAGCAAAAATGTAGTTTCGATAATGAATTGACAGTGAACTAGAGAGTAAGAGGCAGAAAGGGAGATAGAGAAACCACACACCATAAAATACAAGACACAATCTTCTATTTTGAAGAAAAAAAAAGCTAATTAGGATTAGATAAGTGATAGTTTAATACAACAGAAAGCACAAATGTTGCAAATAAACTACTAAGAACAATGGAACAACAGACCCTCTAAAAAGTAATGTAACTACACCTGTATACTTGACTAGGGTAATTCAGAGGGAGACTGCCCCTATTACCATTAGACCCATCCCCAAACCCAACTACTTGTAATCCCTAGCTGACACCTTAATGGATCTAATGGCCATAGTGGCATTTGACAGAGATGCCAGTCAAACAGCAATTCACATGAATTCAAATATTCATATGAATAACAAATAAAGATGGGTAGATGGTGCTTTAAGACGCAAGAGAGAAAACAGCAACATGCAAACAAAAGCATTGCATCTGTGGCAAAATCTGTTACTTGCTGGGCCCCCTTCTGCACTACACCACTTTGGGGATGATAATAGAAAACCTGCCACAGAATTCCCTCCATACACTTGTCTTAGATCACAAACTACTGGATTACATTACAACACAAGATGCTACTTCTAAGAAGGACCCCCATCCACTTTATGCAAATAAGCATTTTCAAAGACCCTCAAAAACCACTTAGTCAAGCAAACTGAATAATTACATAATCAAAAGTAGCATGGTTGAGAAGTAGGGATGCACCAATACCGGTTTTTCAGTATCGGGTATGAGTACCAATATTTATCTTTTCGGGTATGAGTACCAATACATCTGCTAGCAAGGAGCCAGCTTTCTGGCCAATCAGTCATTACCCGCCGAATAGCTTCTTGATTGTCCAGGAAGCCGGCCCCATGCTGTATGGCTGGCTCCATGCTGATTGGCCAGGAAGCTGGCTCCATGTTAGCGGATGTTTTGATACTTGGTATCAGAGAGCACCAAAAGATAAATATCGGTACTCATACCCGATAACGAAAAACTGGTATTGGTGCATCTCTACTTCTCACCCAAGTAGTATAAAGTATTGGTGAGTACCGAAAGATAAATATTGCGCTGATGTTATGCCGCAACCACGCAACTCAACTATAAATGTGTCGCACTTTACTAATGGCATTCAAATAACAGAAAAGTGTGGAGCAATTCTCTGGGTTCTTTTAGCTGATGACACTAGCCATAATTGTAAATTCTTGCAACCAGTGTGTAGAGTCCTTGGAAATGGACCTACGTTTTCAACCTCCTCCTTCTCACTGCCATGCAACTTTTCCCTGTCCAAATTAAACCCCCCTAAAGGGAACAAGGATATATCCACACGGGTTAAGGTGTGCCTTGGGGGGGCCCTGTAACCTGTGTAGCGCAATTGTTGTTTTTGCACATAGGCACACTGATGCGTGTGTATGTGCATGCATGTGGGGGGCTTTAAAAAAAATTTGCTTTTTTTCTTATATGTTTCTTTAATTTTTATAATTTTTAAACACTTTTTTTACACTAATCATATTGCTATCACATTAGGTTTACTAATAAATGCGGAACTGTAATAATGTTTCTTTGTTTCTTGACAAGTTTATTTGCTAAATTGGCTATATACACATACTTAAAACAAATATAAAGCAACAGTTTTAGATATATAAACTTAAAAACTAAAAAAAATAAGGCTGAAAATAATTATAGTTTTCTTTAAAATGATATAATGATATAATGCCTTGGTGTCAATGTTTCTTTCCTATCTTCTACCCAGGGGACTTAATGTCTGGACAGCATGCTTACCATTTTCAGGTCTGTTGCACAGGCAATACAGGAAGCTCAAAAGCTGAATAGGAAATACTGGTATCACCCTGTTGGCTATACTTGTAACAGGAATTGTAATTGACAGAATTGTAAATATTGCAGTTAAAACTCTTGACATAAGTATATTTTATTACAGAGTATTAACCTGCTTGGCTGGAGTTCTGCTTTAAGCCCTAACAGTCTAAAAATCAGTGACGTTGTACTTCTCTGTCACATGTCCAAAGCTAAGAAGAGTTTTTTACACTTTGAAATTTTTTAAAGCAAATATGTTTTCTGTGCAGAACAGAGCTGTAGGGCTAGAATCAATAATAAAAAAAAATAATGGCAATCAAAAGAGTTAGAGTTCTGAAAATTATTCTTTAATATGAAAGCCAAGGATAGCACCTTTTTTCAATAGTTTACTTCTCACCTCTGGTAATATGAGTTTTTAATTTGCTGTTGTTTTTACGACATTTTTTCTGTTGGTTTTCTGTCTTTAGTCTTAACCTACAGCTATATTTTCATTTGTAAGCAAGCATTTGAAGCATAGATCTAAAGGTATCAGCTATAGTGTTCTAGATTTTCTCCTTGAGACAGGCAGTGGCACATTGTATGTAGAACATTGTATGTAGAATTCCATTAATAATTAGTTGCTCAACGTTTCTTCTGAATATTGCTATGATATATTGTACATAATGCAGGGCCAGTACAATCAGCTTTGCTTGCTATTACTGCAGAGCACTATAGGTACAATAATATTTGAATTTAATGCATGGTGAATAGGAAGCATGTGTCAACAATGTGGTGTGTTATATGGTGGTGCTTTTTACACATTGTCAACATTTTCAGATACATAGAAATTACCTTGGACTACTTATATTTAGTTGCTATTTGTACCTATTATAGGAACAGTAAGTCATGTTTTTAGTTTTGGTCTCTTCTCCTGTTTTTGTTAACAAAAAGGTTCTCCCCAACCACATGAGATACAAGACCTACATATGAACAGGCTGGTTTTGCTATTGCTGTAAGATTGTTAGAGTGTGCAGAAACCTGGCTCAGTAACTCTTATGCCCACTACAGTTTCAGAGGCTGAAACATTATCAGTGTTTCAGTGCCCAAAAACCTATAACCATCTGCTGCCCAAGACTGCATGTGATTATAAATTGATCAGCAGCTAACAAGCCACCTATCACATCCATTCAAAAAAAAGTACACTGCTCACCCATGCTGCCAAAGCAACTTGGTGGTAATGTAAACAAAGATGCGGCAGAAGGCAAACATGTGCAGCGGGATGGGTTTCACATAGAAAACTTTATGAATAAATGTAAGCACATTCATTCACAATGTTTTCTATGTTCTTTATGTCATAGTAGTTGCTCGCCAGCATTGTTTACATTTCCAGTGATAAGACTCTCTTCTTGCGGGTCTCACTGTTGGCTTTTTTTGTTCAGGATCGAGAGTGGGGAGATCAGTAAACAATCCTTACATGCTGCTTGATCTCCTGCAAAGTAAAAATGAATTAGAACTGCTCATTAATTTTGAGTTCTTTGCAGTGCTGGGTGCCAGGGGAGGAGACCAAGGACTCTGTATTGTCAGTTTCATTATCCAGCACAAAAGAGGAGACATCAGGGGTCTGTTATATCCCTAATGCCTCATTAAAGAGACCTGTCAATATGGGTTTTGAGTAAGTAAAATAAAAAAAGCTAAAAAAAGCAATAAACAAACACCTCCTTCCCCAGTACACACACGATGCTGTTGTGTGTTACTGCACATGTATTAAGGCACATTACTATTTGCATTTTAAACAGACTGTAAACACATCCCAAAACAAGTAGAAACTTGCAGTGCCCATTTACATTTTTGTGGTGCGACATAACATGCTGGAAACTGAATAAATAAAATCAAAAAACTGTGTGAGCAAATGTCAGTAGTGATGGTGGGCAGATGCAATAGCAGTAACAGTAATTCTTTGATTTTCAAAATACGGACAGGAGAAACATTTTCCCTTCCAAATGGCAGACAGAAGGTAGGTGCCACACACAATCTTTCCTGGCACAAGGTAGCATTGGGTTGGCCACCTTTGGGCCTCCACCTTAATTGGGTCTCCACCTGCAAAATAGCCTCTTGGTCACTTGGGAAGGGGGGGTGGGGACTGGAGATGACTTACCAGATAAGGCATTGAGGAAGAGGGGGTGTAGGTGACTGAGCTGTCACCGTCACCATGTTTTACGACTTGGGGTGGCACCACCAGCCCCAACCTGCATTCTTCCCGGCAATCAGAAAAGTTACCCAGTGGGCAGTAAATGAGCTATAACACCCCTGCCAATTTCTGCTAAACCATGTGTCTGTGGTTATGTGAGCCCTGAGGTGACTGCATGGTCCAGCGACATGGAGACATTATCCTTCACGTAATTGTAGAGTAGAGAGATGGCCTTCTGGATGAAAAATAGCAGCCAGCCACCTGCCACTGTTGTACAGCACATGCTGCAAAGTCACTAAAAGGGGCAGACCCCACCAGCTCAAATGGAAGTAGTTGTATGGCTAGGAATTTTTGGCAATCTGACATTGAGACGCTGGGCATGGGGTGACTGACTGTTTGACAGCCTTGTAACACATATGGGCGAAAAGTGGCTTAAGAGAAGGCCACATGAGCATAAAAGAGTGGTTGCACTAAGGAACATATGTTATCAATAAATGAATCATGGGTGGTCAAAACTCTTGATGAATGGCACAAAGAGAGAAAAGTGATTAAGAACGTAATATACAAATGTGAAGACAGACACAGCAGCCCTATCTAGTAAAGGATGATCGAAGAATAAGTCTTTCTGGTAACATAGAAATGTATCTATGCATTTTTAGAAAACACAAAAAATAAAAACTGCAGTGGCAATCACAATTAGTGCAGTCTTGATAAGAACATTGAGGGGCAACTGTAGCTCAAAATATACCAAAAAACATGACATCACACTTTTATAAAACAGGGATGCCAATCCTAAATACGACAGAGGCAAACAATAGAAATGCGCCAAATTCTCATACTATAGTATGTGCATGTGGTGGAGCGTTGGCATGGAGAAATAAGCCCGCCAGATAGTGGCATGTACATGAAAAAAACTGTTTAGCGCAAGAAATTCTATGAAAAACGTATGCAAATGTGATTAATACATAAGTAAAATTGCTATGCATCAGCAAACTCACCAAAAAAGCTGTAGATATAACAATAGTATAAGTAAAAGAGCAATACCTTGTAGAGCGCTGGATGGATGGCAGTCTGGAGGAACCATGTGCACATAGTACTAATCTACGCCACATGAGCTATTGGCGCGTTGTATTGCAGACAGTGCACTCTGCCCTCAAAACCATGCTGATAGCTGATTTGTTGATTCCTATTAAAAACTTGCATATTTCCGATAACATTCACAAAGAAATTACTACATGTGGAAATTTTTATAGCATCCTGAATTGGCTTACAGAGACCAGACCGATCGCAAAAGGTATGGTAGTTTTTTTGGTATGGTAATGTATAGTGTTATATAGTGTTATCAGTGAATAATGACCCTACAATCATTGCTCTCACTCCAACGTTTGCGGTGATATGTAACATGTGCGACGTAATGGTCGCAATCGTCGTTTTCGCATGTATGTGCACCCGACACAGGTTTGCGCGCATGTATGTATGGGTGGGGACTTTACAAATTTTTGTGTTTTTTTAATTCTTTTTTATGTGTGACTTAAATTTTTTTTAACTTTTTCCCCTGTTTTTTTCCACTTAACTTTATTGTTATCCAATAGGGGACTAAGAAGCCCCCTATGTGATAGCAAAGAGGATGTCCCTATCACCTAGGGACCCCCAAAGAAGCTGATGAAGCAGGGATCTGCTTCATCAGCTTCTCTCCAGCTTCTGAAGCCAGAGAGTGACAGCAGAATGCAGAAGTGATGTAATATACATCACTTCCTGCATTCTGACACTGGAGAGGGGATTGGAGGGAGATCATGTGCTGATCTCCCTCTGATCCCCTGTCTCAGAGCTGCTGTGCTGGTCCTGGGCCGCTCCAGGGACAGCGGATCTCAAGACCAGCGGAGGGGGGGTCTGCAGAGGGGGGGCACATTGATCAGCACCTCATACAAGTGATCCAGGGGCTCTATAGCTGCTGGATTGCTTTTATGTAAACAGGCATCATTGCCTGTTTAAAAATGTTGACAGTTCCCCACTCATGCGCGTCGACGGCCACTCACATCCAAGAAGCTTCCGGCTGGCCATTTAACTACAACGGCCGGCAGGTGGTTAATTGAACAAAAGCACAAACATAGTTTTTGACAAATCCTTTATTGTTAATAAAATACAATTGTTCAACACTGTAATCCATGGTCAATCACTTCGTCCAGCTATGTAATACAGTGTCAATCACGATGAACGATGCCCGCCGACTCGCCGAAATAAAATAGTCCCGACGCCCGCGTACCTGTCTGCTCTCAACAATATGTTTTTTGGGTTTTTTTTTTACATCGGCGGGCCTTTCTAACATTCCTACCAGACCTAGAGGTTTTTGTTTCTCTCTATGAAACGCTTCACTGCGGTCCTGGGAGATATTAAGAAGAAAACCGTTTTATTGTGAATGTCTACTGGTGTTCCTACAAGCGATCTTGAGTGGATTGTGGAAAAATGCCTGGTCTGCTGGTCCCATTGAGTGTTACTAGACCTAGATTGTGGGTCTAATCTTAAAGGTGAGCAGCTCAGAGGAGGGGGCCACACAGCGGTGGATGGTGGAAAGTTCAAGCAAAGTATTTTGGAATTTTTTTAATTTTTCTGTTTACATGTTTTTACATGTGGAATATTAAACATTTGGGGACAGTTTGCTGATGTGTTTGTTTATGTATGCACTAATATATTGTTGTTCTGAAGATATTGCGTATGTTATCACTGTTACACAATTTCAGCACAGCGTAGATATATATAATTTAGACCTAAAGGGTCTGGTATGAATTGTCAGGGGACCCTGCACTGTGTTTTGTTTTTCTTTTACATGTCAGTTTTCATTCCATTCACTACCTCTAAGGTAGTGAAAAGAATGACCGAACCAAATGCTGTTCGGCAGCATTTGGCTATTCACTCTCTGTTGTTCGGCCCTTATAAGAATAGGGGTGAATAGCAGCAAATGAACTGCCAAATGTTCTCCTCAGCTGATGCAGATGTTGCATCAGCTGAGGCAAACAGATTCTTCCCTTCGGTTCAGCACATTCGTGCTAAGGCTGTTCGGCTGAACTGCAGGGAAGTAAAGTGACCCGGATGCAGCTGATGTACGGCTAAAAATAGCCGTACAAGGCTGCTGTGAATGGCCGAACAGGCTTTGGCTCAGTTCACTTCAGCTCAGTTATTCATAGGGCTGCCTTTAGCAGCTTAGTGAATAACCCCTTAGTTTCTCTTAGTTATCAAATTAGGCATGTTGGCCTACAGTGAAAGCTGAACCAGGCCAGGGTTGTTGTATAATCTTGCAATATATTCTGCACACAGTATATTGTTTACTAAAAGCACATAAAAGCCACCACAGGAATTTGTGTTGTTAATGCCTTTATTAGTAGACTTTACCTAAAACAAAAGGTTGGAGTGTTTCTTTTTGTAAGTGACCATAATCCAGGTATGTTGTCTTGATGAATAGGGGTGGGAAGGGAGCTAGTGGGTGTTGCAATTGCAGCACTGTTGGAGCGACATGAAGCTTTCCTAGCCATATCTGGACACAGACACAGGGAGACTGCAGGTGGTCAGGTAACAGGACAAGGACAAGCAGCAGCCATCCTGTGCTGTTATATCCTCCTCAGAGGAAGAAGAGGGAAGAGGATGGTCATTCTGCTGCCCAGGCAGCCACCCCCTGCCCCTGAGGAGAAAGAGAAGCCAGATGAGAAGGCTCCTGGCCCCACTCTGGAGGACCAAGGTAAACCCTAATTCAATCTGGGTGCCTACATTTTGATAGTTTGGATTTGGGACTGTAACTCTAGGCCCCATTTTCCTATCACTGGGGATATGCAGTGTGAAAGGGTGTTGTACTTTTTGTAAACAGTATAAAAGGGTTCAACTACGTGTCCCATTTTCACGGTTTCCATGACTATGAAGAGAATGATTACATGGCAACCATTTTTTTAGCATTTTTGGCCTGGTAAAACATGCCCATAAATGCAGAGAGGGATGGGAATTATTTAAACTGTGTGTGTGTGTGTGTGTGTGTGTGTGTGTGTGTGCGTATATATATGTGTAAATCTAGTAAATCAAGCCCTTACCTCGGCCAAAATTAGAGCCCTTATTCCTCCAAAATGGAATATTACTAGAGTATATAGATGGCAAAGGGTCAAATGTTTTACAGTATCTTACATGTATTTTAAAATGAACCCAAATCTATATTTATTTTAAGATCCATAAATATATTGTAATCCATTGCACAGGAGGACACAGGACAGCAATACTGGGTAAGGGTGGAGCAGCATTTTAGCTAATAAGGCTCTACTGCATTGAACAACACTATCAATCTAACCTACTTACAAAAGAAGAGAGCACAGACATGACCCCATCAGTCTGACTAATGCACCTATACTGTCCAGTCTTAGGATTGGGCTAATCAGTCAATCTGTATTACTTTATTTCAGTGTAAAAGGTTACCTACTCTCTGGCAGAAGAGCTTGGATGACAAGGCTAACTAAACAGAACTACAAAACCACTTCAATTAGCCACAAAGAAAAATCATTGCACAATACTGTGACAGCTCAAATGTTTGAATATTAAACTAAATATTCTGCAGACTGAGAAGTTAAAAACAATGTAAACTGCCTTCAGCGTAATCTAGCTATTGATATTAATGTCTTTTTATTGTATTTTTATGTACATATTCTATTTCCCAGGATATGCCTCTAAGACAAAAACATGCATTTTTTAAATAATGGCACTAAAGCATAAAGAAGCAAATGCTTCAGTAGCATAATTAAACATATAAGTTTAACTGCCCATTTTAAAACAGTCTTGCATGCATAAAGATTGCTTTTCACATGTGCTGAAGAAAATTAACAATTAGAATAACTTATAGACCTCTTACTTCCCTTAAAAATTAGCAATACAAGTGATGTAAAGATTTCATATTAAAAAAAGGCAAAACAAATAATGCATTCTGCAAAGCCCAGCTTTTCCCCTCCTGGGGAGATCTTTTCCCTTAATCGTATTTCACTAGTAGTGCTGCATTGACTTTTAGGTTAACATATTTGTTCTGTATAAGCCATTACACTGTGAAGCTGCAAAGTCTCCCATGGACTTTCTTTTCATGTAGCGCTGCATGAATGAAATAACAACTAAATTCCACTTGGACTTTATTAACACAATGAATGAGCAGTCAACATTATTGATTTTGCCAAATATAGTACTGAATAGCGGATAAGAGGGTTTTGGGAGAGACATCGAGCAGATTCATAATTTTCAGCTGTTGGTGATTCATCGGAGAGGGAGACATCGGACACCAGGGAAGTGTGCAGAGTGTTTATAGGCCACGGGGTGGTCGGAATTATCTGGTGAGTGTGCTAGTGTTTGTGAACCTGGAGGTTGATCACTGGTGATTAATTGACAATGAATTAAAGCACAGAAGCCATGAATGATTGTGGAACTTTACATGCAATGATTATTTCACTCACTGATGTAATATAAAGAAAGTGATTAAAATCTGTTAAAGTTAAAGTGACAGTGTATGGTTATTAAACTATTAAAACTATGCTCATATGCACCATTTCATCGTAATTCAATTATTTTCAAAACCGAACGATTGTTATGTAAATGACTGAGTTCAAAATCTAATTTAGAGTGAAGTGGCTTCTCATGAGAGCATGGCGGTTGTTCTGATAAACCTAATTTACTTTGAAAAAAGTATTTTCCAAATAGTAACAAAAAAGGTATAATTTTAAAAGCACCACATGATGACACATATTACTTTGGCCCACTTTGTTTTATCATTTTCTTTTAGTGGTAAAGCAATTCATTTTCCAGTCACTTTATTATAAGTGTTTTTAAGCATGCATTTAAGTCCTACTGAATATATGTGTAATACATGTGATTTTATTTAGTCATTGTTTTAAATTAAACCTAATGATTTCGTTATAGCAAGGCAAGCATGAGTATTTTTTTTTTAATTGAGAAAATTTGCATGCAGCCAATATGAGTAATCAGTGAAATCAACTATTTCTGTTCAACTGACAGTTCTCAGTGTCCTAGCCCTTTCCTAATGTCAGGTATTTATGCAAAAGCCAGAAATACAAAGTGATCTTGATTTTGAGCGGATAAGAGGGTTTTGGGAGAGACATCGAGCAGATTCATAATTTTCAGCTGTTGGTGATTCATCGGAGAGGGAGACATCGGACACCAGGGAAGTGTGCAGAGTGTTTATAGGCCACGGGGTGGTCGGAATTATCTGGTGAGTGTGCTAGTGTTTGTGAACCTGGAGGTTGATCACTGGTGATTAATTGACAATGAATTAAAGCACAGAAGCCATGAATGATTGTGGAACTTTACATGCAATGATTATTTCACTCACTGATGTAATATAAAGAAAGTGAACACAAGGATTTTATCACATTCATTTTGGATGACATCATTCTTGGGAATATTTCTATATGGACTATATTTAAGTTTGAGTGAACATTTTGTTTATATGAATTGTCACAAAAACTATGCACTTAGAGGTTTATAGAAATAATTGGGGATAGCGCAGTGTCTTTTGTTTAATACATTGTGGGTGAAGTTTACATAGCTTCTCTCTATCTCTGCAGCTGTCAATAGGGTGTTATTGAGGAGTTTGGGGGAGAGCACTATAGCATGGATAATCATTTGTTTTAGCATCAGCTGGTCCCCTGAGCACTAGCCCCAATATCCTGTTTTGGGGTGGCTCCTTTTCCTTGCAGGGTCCTATGGAGCCACCATTGTGTGTGATTGAATTAGACTTCAGTGCTGTCTAATACGCTGACCCAGAACAAGTATATTTCCAATGCTTTTCTGACACTCATTAAGGGCTCATTTCCACCAGCCTGTGCGCTCATCACACTGTCCCGTGCCTGGAATGCAAGGGATCACATACACAAAATTGCCTTGTGTTCTGGGGTGGGAGAGGGTTCTGAGAATTCCGAAACCAATTGACTTTCGAACCTGAATTCCAAAAAACCTAATAACGCAAAATCCGAATCGAAACAAAACGATTTTTTGCTGGTGCACATGTCTACCGTTCTGTAGCAGATTAGGGAATGTTTACAAACGGTTTGCATGGAGATATAACTTAGAAAGATTTGGGGAAGGGTGAGCAACCTATGGTCATATGATTTTCCACTCAATCTTTGCCACTGCATGCCCTTCCCCTAGCCTAATAACCCTCCCATGATCCCTTTTCCTTGTGCTGTGGAAGGGTGGGCAACCACAGCCCTCCTTCTTACCACCAGCATACAAACCCACCTTCGCCTGTGGAGGAATTAGAAAAAGAGGAGAAGAAAGAGGAAAAAGACACACTAGCAGGCCTCCTAAAATTGGCTGTTATGCACACTTGGGGTGAAGGAGAAGGAGGAAGCGTTCATTAGCAGTCCTCAAAACAATTACTGCTGTGTGCCCTTGAGGAGGAGGGGGAGAAAAAAGGGCCTATTAGCAGTGCACTAAAATACAGACTCTGCTATGTGCCCTTCAGGAGGAAGAGAACAATGGGGCATTAGAAGGACTCTAAAAGGAAGTGTCCTGCATAAGGATACCCCCTTAAGCAATGAAAGTGTGTCTTTTGCTGCCAACTTGTCTCACTGAGTTGCTGCTCCCACCATCCTCTTTGGTGCATAGGAGTACAAAGGGGAGGCCTAGGGTGTCTCCTTGGTGGTTCTTTACTAAGTATACACCTATGTCTCTACAATTAAACATGAACTTCTTGAAGTACTATATTACTGTAAGAGTTCGAATAAGTGACATGAAGACTATTTCAAACAATTAGAAGAAAAAGACCCCAAAACGTCTCTGTCATTCAGACCCCCACAGAAATCAATATATCATATAATAACCCAAAAATAATTACAAAATAATCTTTAATGTTTTAATATATCCAAAACACATACATAAACCCCCAATATATACATGTATATATTTCACATAAGAAAGTTCCACCTTGCTGTAGGTTACTCTGCTTACATACGTATATAGTACATGATTTTTTTGGTTTACTCTGCATATGGTTATACACTAGTTGGGCTCCGTACAGGACACTTGTTCCCCACTTGCTGCCTTGTTTGGGGAGTTTTAAATGTTTTTATTTGGGGGGTTTATTTATGTGTTGTGGATATATTGAAACATTGGAGATCATGTTGTGATGTATTCAGGTTATTATATGATATACTGATTTCTGTGGGGTCCAGATGATGTGGAGGTCTTTCTCTTCAATACATAGTCATGGGTTTCCTCATGTATGTGATACCCAAATTATTGGTATTTTAAGCAAGACTGATATGCTGCAGATAGACATGAACTACATTAACTGATGTTTGCCACATATTGTTCTATTGGTTTCAAACCACTGTTACCATTACATCAGTTTAAATATTGTTTTAAATGTAACTTATGAATGTGACATTTACAGTAGAGAATATGGAACGCAATTACTGATTAAACAATATACAGTGTTCTGGCTCCATATGTAGAGATTTATTGACTTACCTACCTGTCATCTCAAATTCAGCCACAAGCTGGTGCTGTAGAGAGTAAATATCTCTATTTACTATAGAGCAAACTGTTTTTCTATAGTAAGTGCTCGGCCCAATGAGAATGGAACAAGTGCATTCTGGGAGCCTCCATTTTGGAACAGAGGAGTGAGTCTGATGCCATCCTGAGCGCATGTCTGGAGTAAATGCCCAGATTTCCCTTACAGGAGCATCGCTGGTAGGGACAGATTTGTTTTGCATTCTATTTGTGAGCTATCACTTTATTTACATGCTCATATATGGAGTGTATGTTTTCATGTTCTTTTTTATCAGTTCCACCCACCCTGTTTTGTTAATAAAGCTTCAAGATTTCATACAGTCTGGCTTATTGCAGAAAAGGAGGGTTTAGCTGGATGCCAAGCTATTCACAGGCCATAGGATAACGTGTAGTGGGGACAGAACATACCGTATATGGCATTTTTTTTAACAAAAAATATTTTTAAGTCTATAAAGAATGGATATTTATAGAATGCATGTAGGTCTACCAGTCTGTAATACATTGAATGGCAATTTGTCCTACTTGAGCTCACCAGGAAATTATATTAACAGGTTACACAAATGAGAAGCTGCTCCTTAATTGTGTTAAAATCAGGTTTAATGACTTTAGGAAGACTTATTGTGTTAATAAAGTATTATGCAGTCTGAAATTACTTTCCTCCATTACCTTATTATGTGGAAATTATTTTATATAATGTTGCTTTCTGTGCTTTCCATTAGCATTCTCCATTGATGGAGTAATAATTTAAAAGCTTCATTTATAAACATTCGTGGTGGTAATGTTAATTGCTTACAATGCTTTTAGAAGTCTTGAAAGTATCACAAGCAGGGAATATTATTAAACATGCTTGGTACATGTTTTTTAAATTAGATTTTTAAGTGGTTGCAGGCAAAAACATTGGTAATGCCTTAAGAAAATTCCTGTGAAAGGTTAAAGAACTTTTAATTCTAAAAGTTATGTCTGCGTGTACTGTATATTGTAATTATTTGCTGTTTTTTGAATTTTCAGCATAGTAAGCAATGACACTGAAATGTGTTTGTCATTAATAACTCATATCATCACTGTTGTTCATCAGCCCCCAAACATTTATTTTATGAAAATGTTATGTTTAAGACTTCATGTCATCATTGCTGAAATTTTTTTCACATAATAGGCACATATGCATATATATAGGTAAACACAGCTATGAATCCAAGTTTTAAACATTATTAAGAACACTGTAGACACTTCCACTTGGTATCAGCAGTTGCGATAATGCTTGTCGCAATGCTGATTTTTTTTAGAAAATGCTCAGCAATCATTTCTTTGGTATTACTCCTAATGCAATGGATTTCTTCTCTGGCACTTCAACAGAATTTGAGGTGTGTTATTAAGCTCACTAAGGAAAATTAACATGTACATATATCCCTCCTGGAAGGGGGAGGGTGGAAGATTACATGCACAATGCAAAGCACACTTGTAAATGAGGCAAGTAACAACATAGAGCTGAAAGAGAAAACTCAAGGTAGTGATCACTCAGCAATGACTATCCAGCCATGGGTAACACTGTCCCTGAGCAGGCCAGCTCACTTTTAGGACTATGGACTGGCATAGAGCTCTGAACAGATCTCAAAAGTTTAAATTACCCTAATCATCCTTCCATTATTTATCAACCACCTATTAGGCCCCTAGACATTTACTAAACACCTCGTGACTAGGGATGGACTGTATGTTCGACCCGAACATCGCTAGTTCGAGCGTTCGCGGAATGCATGAACTTTGTGGGATGTTCTCTGTCTGCTTGAACGCACAACATCACACAAGGCAATGCGCCTCTTGAAGCTCTAATTGGGTAAAGGTTTGCACCTGACCACAGGTCAGGTGCAAGACTTTGCCCAATCAGGGCTGAGTATTCTGTTAGAGCCATGATTGGGCAAAGTCATGATGAACCACGCAGCACAGAGTTACACTCCCCCCCCCCCTAGATTTCCTTTCTTCCTCCCCCCCCCCCTAGATTTCCTTTCTTGTCATGGCCTCTCTGAGACCTGAGTCATGGTGACTGGTTTTCCATGTTATGGTATATGTTTTTGTGGTTTATTTGGTGTATTCTGTCTCGTAGTAGATGGAGGTTTTTCTTTAAGTTGTATGTAGGCTTGAGTTGTGGTGACAGAGCCATGTTATGGTTAAGATTTCAGATATGTTACATTATATGGATACATTTGTTATGTACATAATAAAGGCCGTGGCCAATCAAATTCCAATTCGGATTTAGTGTACTTATTTGTGTGAAAAATATTATTTATTATATGTAATAATTTGTTATACATGTGTGCTGTCTATAGTCCCATTAGCTGTCGGAGCTGTTTTTGTATTTTTTGCACACATATTTTAGGTCTAAGTATTACATTAAACCCACAGAATTATATATTTCTTGAAAGCAGAGACCCTGTAGAATAAAACCATGTCAGCTGTAATTTTTTATGTCACACTATAATGATCAAGCACACACCTCAGGAAAGGTAGGAAGAAGACAAAATTAATTATCTGTTTATTAATCCAAATATAGCATCAAATAATTGTATATACATGAGGTAGATGTGCTAAAAGAGTTGAGAATATTCACTCAAAAAGTGAACATTCACTTTAATGATCCAGTCATGTAAAATCAGATCAAATGAACAGGAATTTGCTTTTTGTGAGATTGGATAATTGAAGTAAATCTTAATTTTTCTAAGTAGACATTGTCAAATCCTTTACTAAATCAGCCTCGGTGTATTAAAGCAAAAGGTCAGAGTGGCAGTCAGGTATTTGTATTAAGAGAACTCTGCCATGTCCAGCCAAGTTTTTCTCAGGACAAGTTACTTTTAAGCAGATATGTTTATACCCAAATACACTAAAGCACAGAACTGCTTCCGTGTGCTAAGCTTGTTTGTTGTATAAAATACGGAAGTTTTCTACTAAAAAGTTTGAACATATGTTAAGTAATAAAACATTTGCCAATGGATTATCTGTTTCTCTGCCAAGATTTACTATAGAATAATAGTTTCTCTCTAGAGCAAAATAATATTAGTCATTGTTAAATTTCCAAACCTGGCAGCTCATTTCACACAAAATTATTATCTTCTTGTACAATGTGACAGTGTTGCAATATTTAGTACATACTATTGAAGGACTATAGTTCATGTCCTGTGCTACAAACGCAGCAATAACGACTGATAATCCCCCTCTCCTCCTGTCACCTAGCTCATAATTTTTTTAAAGTGTAAATGTTTTATTCACATTTAAGAGAAAACCAATTCCCTTTAGTCTGGATTTAATTTTCACTGTGAAGGAAGAAAATACAACTAACACATGACTGAAGAGGCTTTTTTGTTACTGTGACAAACATAAAAGTCCCCTTACCTTGTCAAAAGACACAGTGCCCTTGATATTTATTCATATCCAGGCTCAATGTAACTGAAAACATGATTTAACAAGGGAAAGGCATCTTGTGGGTTTTTTTTTGGCTTGGTCAGATCATTTGAAAATTCCTTTTTTTTTAAACAATCAATCAGAGCAAGCCCGGAATAACACTCTGCAGACCATAAGCAGAATATAGTTTTGGTCCCCCATTTATTTTCTTATTACCCTAAGTGAATTGAATGCTTCCTGGGTTGTATTAGTAGTGCATTACTGTTCACACAAACCTGATATCTAAGAGCGGTTGCTTTTTGTACAGAATAACATTGGAAAGTCAGGAAATCACCAGCACTCAGTAGTAAAGATAAATGTGTCCCTTTTATTGGACAGAAAGCGTCACAGACATCCAAATAAACCGACGTTTCGGGACTGTGCAGGGTCCCTTCCTCAAGGCAGAAAGATGTGACCATCTTTCTGCCTTGAGGAAGGGACCCTGCGCGGTCCCGAAACGTTGGTTTATTTGGATGTCTGTGACGCTTTCTGTCCAATAAAAGGGACATATTTATCTTTACTACTGAGTGCTGGTGATTTCCTGACTTTCCTGTGTTTGCACGGCGCCATCCGTGGTATCTCATCACTGCGAGCACCACTTTTTTCATATCTGGCCGGGACTGCTGTGAGGAGTGTGGAGGGTCTCTCCATCTACTTACATCTGTAGAATAACATTGATTTTCTTTGAAAGAGCTTTGTGTGCCAGTTTTGCAGTTTTTAAGTTTATTACTACAATTCTGTCATTAAATATGTTCATGTTCCTAGGTCTATTTTCATTTTAATTTAACCAAGAGTCCACAAGAGATTGTGAGATATGCTGTATATCATGGATAAGTTCTACAGGTCTAGAACTAGAATGAAGATAAATTATCAATGCTTAGCTTTTATTAGTGACATTAAAATGAAATCTTTTGAAATACTCAGATACTGCTTGATCTTTTTATGTTTATTCTAAGTTCTAGTGCAAGCTTCTGTGGCTTGATTTATTTATTACCATCCACTGTTTACAGTGTAATACTCATTCACATTAAACTATCATCAATCTTTGTTTTGAATATTCTCATTTCAATCAGTTCTTTGTGCATATTGGTTTGAGCATGTGGCAGTTTAATTACCCTCTTGAATATGTGAAACACATCTTTGTCATATCTACTTATTACTGAAGAGAGAGACGTCTTATAACACTAATTAAAGTGGGATGATGACAATTTTGCACAATCCTATTGGATTCCATCTGCCTTTTCTCGTTGCACTTATTATTTGAATAATTATGAAGCAAACACCCTTATTCCATACAGTTTCATTTAGTGTTATATTCCATTATTTAGCTAATACTTTTTTTTATTTTGGTATGAGTACAGTTAAATATATTTCAAGGAAGTCTATACTGAGAAAAATATTGGAGCTGCAATTGTTGAGCTCCTTATGAAAATGCTAGTTACCTGTCTGTTTTTCATCAATACTTTCTGAGCAACTGATCCAGAACAAACATGCAGATCAGGAACGTGAAGACAGATCTTCTAATCAGAATAACTGTTTTGAGTCAGTGTGGTTGATTTATTACAGCTATCATAAATTTGTTGCTGAGCTGTACATTTGTGTAGGCTAAAATCTCTGTATCCTGGCATTTATAAAGGTCTGGGAGACTGTCAATTCACCAGAACAGTCCAGTGTGGAAATGCCAGAATAATATTAATCACACTGCATGTACCTAGGAATTCCAAAGGGTTGTCAGTTATGTAGAGGTGAGCCACATCAGGCAATCAAATTAATCTGCAAACCCATAACTTTTCAGGGTGTAGATTGTTAGCTGTTTAGCTAGCAAGGTATGAAGGGGTTAAAGTGTTTAAAGACTGGACTGTCAGCCGAAAATCTGGGTCTGAACGTGCGAATTGTGGCCGTCAGCGACTAGTCAATGTTAGGGCAGAACGGAGAGTGGCAAGACTGGTACAAGACAACAGAAGGGCAACAGTGCAGGGTCAGATTCCTCGCATCACCTTTCAACATCTCATGGAGTTACGAGGCGGCCCAACAAAGTCATCTCGTGGAGTCATCTCATGGCCCAACAAAGTACTGATGGGGTCGTCATAATAATCTGGCCACTCAGTGTAAATTGTGAGTATAAGAGCAATGTAAGAGAGGACTCGTGTACCTATCCAATATTGACAATATTGCTGTATGGTCAATAAATTCACTTATTCATTAAAGAACACAGAGTTACATAGTTACATAGTTAGTCAGGTTGAAAAAAGACACATGTCCAATGAGTTCAACCTATAGAGATAAGAAAAAGAAGAAAAGCCTAAACAGAACGCTATGCCCACAATGACACACTGTTGATCCAGAGTCTCGTCCTGTTTTGACAACAACAGTTCCTACCAGACTTGAAGGGTCTGGTATGGTTTGGAAGGGGACCACAAGCTGTTTTTTTTTTCTTTTCTTTACATTTTTTTCTTACTTTCTTACATTTTTTATTTTTTTTTATTTTTTTACATTTATTTAAATTATTTTTTTACAGTTTTTTTTCTCTTTTGTTTACTTTTTTTAATTCTGCTCGTTAACTCGGAGGTACTTGGTGTATACCTAGATCTACTCCAAAACAGCAGCACGCATGCGCAGAACGCACCGGTGGATTATATGGCCGCCGTTCGTTCTGCGGTTTCAGTGTGTGGTTTCAGATTCAGAGGCTCGTTGCCTCCGAATCCGAAACAACATAAAAATGTGTTTCCTTTGACGAAACAAACGAAAACGTTTTTCGTTTTCATTTGCTTCGTCTGAAAACAATTTTTTTGTTTTGCACATGTCTAGTGGAGAAGTGTCCTTGTGCTGTGCTTCTCCTCTTTTTTTTGTGAAAGAGCAGCAAGAAGTAGCCAGCAAATTCTGCACAGAGGAACAGGTGGAAGCTGCAGGAGATGGATCGCCCACACAGCCTGTCAGCCCACGGGGATGATAAGGCTGAGCTGGGGGAGAATGTTGAGACCAAAAAGGAAACAGCAAAGCCCAGATGAGGTTATGGGGGTTATCAAAATTATTAAAATGTCAAAATCACTTTTTCATGTTGTTAATCATAAGAATATCTCTTAAGAATACTTGCCAGTTAGTTTTGGATAGAGTGTTAATGGGTTACACCCCCTGTCAGGTTTTTCTTGTGTCCAGAATTGGGTTACAGAGATTACCCAAGTTCTCTTTTATGTGTAGATACTTTTCCCAAAACAGACATTTTGGGTAGCTCATTGGGAGCATCACAGAGAAAAAAAAGAAAAAGAAAACCTTTTAAATGTAAATTAATGGAAGTGTGAAACAACTGATGGAATTAATGGAAATGGAACAACACTCAACTTTTTATTTTAATCAGGTGCCCTGCCCAAGATTGCCCCAATAGCAGGGTGTGCTGTGAATTCTAGTTAGCCCAAATAGCAAGAAAACAAAGGTAGGGGTTCTTACATTTCCCTATTCTACTCAAAAGTGAAACGTCATGCTGTAAATCTTTAAATAACAGGAAGCTTAGCTGAACGAAACAATTCACAATAGCCCGTACAGCTCCCGAAGTCAGGCGAGGGGCTCAGTCGAGCCGAAGGCATGTGCTTCGGCTAGACTGAGCTGAGGTGAAAGCTGAAGCTAGCCTGGCTCAATGGAGTGGCTTCAGAGTCAGATGCTTGGAGATCAGTGTCCCTGGTTAGCAACCAGGGATGCTGATCTCTCTGAAAGTGGCCGCTGGACGGAGCCAGCCGTCATCTCACGGCTGGCTCTGGCCACTTGCACAGACAGATCAGCGTCCCTGGTTACCAGGTAACCAGGGACACTGATCTTCAGACAGCCCAACTCTAGTGGCTAAATTAATTTGCAATAGCCAATTGCATACTAGCTATTGTACCCGCCCACTGCTGCTGTCAATCAGCAGTGGGCGGGTTCTCCATCAGGCAAAACAAAACAAATGACAAACGCACTCAACAATTTGTCACCAGCTATACAGTAAGGTGCACACGAAATGGGCTTTGAACAGTAAAACAGTAGAAAGGTATCATGGCACACTCACAAACCAGCATGTAAAACAACTTGTCTCACCACTAAGGTTAATAACAGAGTTTTGGATACACGTCTTCTGCAGAAAATGTGAAAGCCGCACAGCCGCACCAAGGTCCCCTCTAGTGATTGACACCAGCAGAGGGCGGGTGCAAGAGCTAGTTTGCTATAGGCTATTGCAAATTGAAATAGCCAATAGGAATCTAGCTATGCATTCCTATGGTGATTTTTTTTTATTCTGACGGCAGCAGAACCGCCCAGCCAATAGAAAACAGTTGGGTGGAGCTAGCTGTCACTGCTAGCTCCACCAAATCGTTTTCTATTTTATTTTTTACTACTTTTTAACTCTTTTTCTATTCTGCTCGGTACCACAGAGGTACCGAGCAGAATAGCGGAGCCGAATGCCACTCGGCAGCATTTGGCTATTCACTCACTGCTGTTCGGCATCTATGAGAATAGGCCAAACAGCAGCGAGTAGCCTGCCGGAGGTTTGGCTTAGCCGATCCAGATATTGGATCGGCTGAGTCAAACTCCTTCTGCACTTTGGGTCGGCCGAACATGCTGAGCATGTTCAGCCGACCCGAAGCCGCACAAAGCAAGACGATGTACGGCTGATTTCAGCCGATATATGGCTGCAATCAGCCGTACAAGCCTTCGGGTTGCTTATTCACTTGGCTGCCTACGGTAGCATAGTAAATAGACCCCATAATTGTGATTTATTTCCACAATAAATTATCACTATATCCAATTAGCTTTATCTGTAAAATTAGGAAATTCACTTCGCAATGGAACATGCTCTACTCATATGAATTACCACCTTTTAAAGGCCTAAACATAGAGGCATTTTTAGTCTCAACTTGGGTATTACTTGGGTGTAGTAGGGAAGTTAAAAACCTTTTAGCCTCTGCTATTTTTACTCTTGCTCTTTTTTTCTAATACTAAACTATACTATAATACTATACTAACACAAAACGTTTGTATAAACATGTACTGTACTTGTTCATTTCTTGGCACAGTTGGATACTCACAATGAGGGAACAGAGTCCTATATTCCTCAACTGAGGATTAAGAGGCTACATTCCACAGTGTACTCATCTCACAATTTAATTTTTTTGTATAATTGAAGGCAGATTTGTTTTTATTTTTTGATAGATTGGAGAGGGATTAGAATACCTGTCAGATTGTTATTTCTGTCTATGTCCCTGTAAAGGACATTTACTCTCTCTGTTTGCCATGGTGACAATTATCACTGAGAGTGAAAGGGAGAAAAACAGCATTTTCAGTTGTTGTCAGAAAGATATTAAGAGATAATGTTCCAATGCGGATGCTAGTCCAAATTACTTTTTCTTTAGAAGTAGTAATGGATGCAGTTACTCCATTTCAATGCTTGTATATTAGAGTCCTTAGTGTGGACAAAGGAACACTACAGCTAAAGCTATATTTAGCTAAGTCAAATAGATAATGATGTAATGATGTTTTTATAATCTACAGAAACCCTGCTGGGCCGGTGCACCAATAAAGGTAGAAATACAAATGCGTATATTTACTTTGTCTGTGTATTCTCATTTGAATCTTTTCATTCATTTAACTCACATCATCCTGTTCCAGCAGCAATGGCAGGAGAGACAGCCAGTAAGGGGCCCAATCCTCACTCTAGTATGTGGGTGGAGATATTGTGGGTGAGTGTTTCTTGTCTACTAGTTTTTACATTTAAATATTTTCTTTTAGTTTAGGCAACCCAGACAAAGCTAGTTTGAATCTTGACAGTTCAAGTGTCGAACAAGAAAAAAAAAATGCACAATACACTTTAAACAGCAGGGATCTAGGAATATGCACTGCTGTCTATTGTTTCAATATATGTGACTACTATTGTCACTATTTGGCCCAGTATTTCACACCCATCTCCTTTGACAAAAGTTGATTAAAAAATGTACTTGTGTTGAGTTATGTGGTGCTGGCTGTGCCATATACAGTAAACATTTTCTCAGAGGCAGCAGTGTATGGTAAGCTTAACACATTATTATAACGTCACCCTAGCATTGTTTAGGATGTTAGCACAACATGATTAACTGTTGTCTTAACATTCTTTATACAGTGTGTCCTTTTTTTTCACACGAAGCAAGCCGATGTACGGCTGATTTCAGCCGATGTACGGCTGAAATCAGCCGTACCAGCCTGAAGTGAATAGCCGAACGGTGTTCGGCTCACTTCACTTCTGATCGGTCATTCACTCGGCTGCCCTCGGCAGCTTTGTGAATAGACCCCATAGTTTTGCCATGAATAACTTCAGAGGATCTCTTGGAGATTATCCTGTGGCATCCCACAGGATTTCCGAACGGGAAAGGTTGCACGGGATTATGCCTTCTCCAAGCCCATCTGCTGCTCTAAATTTTCTTTAAGTTTGTTGTTGTTGTTATAAATTGGTTTTATTTATTTTCAAAATGTTTATATTAAATATTGTATATGTAATAAGGCATTTTATGTAATAAAGCATTTAATACATAAAAAAATGGTAGTTTATCATTTGTTTGTTGCTTTCATTTTAGTTTGTTTTTCCAGTGCTTTATCTTTTGACATACACAAGGTTGGATTTTATAAAGGAGTAGTGTGTTCTTGTGCCTAAATATTGTATCAGGTATTTTCTGGATGTTTGTCTGAGGTCAATTACATTTCACTTAAACAAACACACAAGTAAAGGATATTCCATATGGCAACATCTTTTTTAGGGATGTCCCGATAACGGTATTAGCATCGGTATCGGACCGATACAGGTCATTTTGACAAGTACTTGTACTTGTCAAAATGCCCCGATACATAGCACCGAAGCTTGCGCTATTTTTTTTCTTTATCTTTAGGCTGCTGTGCGGGAGAGCATGTAAGATACTTACCCGTCCACGATCCCAGAGCGACGTTCCGTGCCGCCCACTTCCTCATCGTCATGCTGCCACTCGTCTCTAGCTGTCAAAATAAAGCCGCAGGATTTGAAATGGCCGGTGTCTCAGTAAAAAGTTCAGACACTGATAATTTCCTACTCTGATTCATTAATTTCTCAGCATGGCCAACCAGCCTTTCACTTACATCTGTGAGTCATACACTTTATAGCACAGATCCAATTGCATCCAATGTGGACTAAAAGGAAAATAAAAATTAGGGATGTTCAGATACCAGTGCCGATACTTAGCATTTTCACGAGAACTACCAGGGCTGCAGCTGGGACCTAGCTCTGGTGCTCCACCACTGTCCTGAAATCATTAGTCTGTATTGTTTTAGAAAAACTGTCACATGACAATAAACAAAAATGTATCAGTACTTGTATCTGTGAGTACTTGGACAAGTATCAGTACTTGTACTTGGAAAAATGGTATTGATGCATCCCTTATATATATTTATTTAAAAAAATCAAATATTAAAACAGATCCCAGGCCTTCAAGGTGCTGAGGCACGGATTGAGCTTACTTGTGCCTTCTGACGGCGAGAGGCTGTCTAAAGATTTAAAACTGCTAATGTGTAAGGACAAACTGGATGCAGAGATGCATAAGGATGCCCGGTCCACGCCATTTCTATCGAGATATTTTATTAGTAAAGCTTATTCTGTAGAGGAAATCCATCAAATTATCAGATACTTCCGTTACACCAAATGGTACCTGACCAATGATTTGTCGAATGCCTTGGGAGTCCTGAAGTTAAGTTAAGCCAAATTTAACATAATTCATCAGAGAATTGTTTAGTGGTATTGGGGTATTGATTGTAGTAATTGCCTTGCGGCCTGTTATTAGAGGAAGTATTGACCACTAAGTTCAAAACACTATACACCTATGAAGGGATGTTGAGGATGTATTTAATTGCTGTAATGAAACACCTATTATGCGGAAGTGATGACAAATGTTTTACTACTGTTAATATTGCTGAAACTTTAATAAAATGTTTTTGAAAAAAAAACAGATCCCAGAAGCTCCGTATGCTTCTTAAAAATGACAGCTGCCTCCTTACTTTTGAATTTTTCTCTAGTCTAGTCTTGGAGCTGGAAAAGTATCTGTACATGTACTTGTACCAAGTACGATACTTGGTGTCTAAACATCCCTAATTAAATGATTGTCAATGGAAATTTGGTATTGAGGCATCACAAGAATACAAAATGTTTTTTTTTAATGACACTTAAGATACTGAAAGATCTTTAGTATTTTTTAATCTTCCGGATAGGGTTGATTTCTTAAAACAATACAGTGTAGTATATCACTGTAGGGTGTCCTTGAAAAAGTCCCAGTGACGAAATGCGTAGGAAGTGGTACATGCTTTGATTCCTCCATCTGATGCCGGTTCTGAAACAGATGCTCGATCAGTGTGCAGTTGATTTTAAACTCATATGTAAGTGACCTATGTTTTCATAAAAGTTTTTACCCTGATATACTACACTACATTATCCCTTCCCTTTGTGGGATGGACCGATCAACCGAGTGGGGGGGGCTCCTTTGACTTTGTTGTATTGCTTGAGGGGGAGAAAGGAGTATCGATATCCAGAGAGACAGCTAAGAGGATTGATGCTGAAGGAGAGTACGCTCACAAAAGTGCAGCATGACCATTTGAATGCATGGTCAAAGACTTCTACTGAGTGCATTTATTTTTCATAATTTATCTGAGGAGATTGATCACTGCAGGAATATACTGTATCTTGTGGAGTTTGTAGGCACTTATACTAAAGTGTGTTATATGAAATAGACTTTCTTTTGAGCACAGTTGGACATATCGGACACTATTTAATCTTCACACAGGATCTACACAAGAACTTAACTATTTCCTTTCTTTATTGATTTATCTATTTTCACCGATATTTACATTGGAGTTTGATTGTGTTCAGCGCAGTGTATGGATTTTAGACACTGAACTACTTTCACTTGATCTACTGGAGTATTATCTATTTGTATTCATTATTTACTGGTTTGCTGAAGTACCCTTTATAACCAGCCCCAGATTTGTTGTTAAAGTTGTTGTTAAAAGTTGTTAACCTTTTAATTAACTAGGTTGAATCTGTATGGAATAATATGCGGCTTTATCCTGCAAAGTGATTTCCTCATTGACTGACATTTGTGCAGCTCACCAATTAATTTGAGGCAAGTCATACAGAGATCTGCCCTCGGATTGGATCATTTTCATTTTTAAACCCCTCTCTTTGACAAGGCAAGCTGTGATTCTGAAGAAGGGGGTATGCCCCTAAAACGCATAAATCCAGCCTAAAAGCAGCCGGTGGCACGATGGTATGGTGATGTGACCAGAGGCAGCGTTTTATACGCAGTCGGACCGGAAAATTCCTTAGACACTGATCTTGTGGTCTATTATTGACAAGCATGACTGAAATTTCATAATTGTATGTATTTATAGCCGTTTTTGTATTATTTAAATGAAAAAAGATTTCACACAAGGAGGTGGTGCTTTGTTGCTTTTGTCTTTTAGGTATTTTGTATCCTAACCTTCTTTTGCCCTTTTTTGGTATGGATGCAGTAGGGAGCCCCTCTCAGTATTTTTTGTATTCTTGTGTTTTGCTACAAATTGAGGTTAATCTTAAAAATAGATCAGAGGGAATACTTTTCTGGTCCTAAAGGATATTTTCCAATTACAAATGAGCTGAGGCTGTGTCTCTATGTGGCTTTGTACAAGAATGCCATGCTCCTGTAGATAGTATTGTGTCATACACCTACTTACTGCAAGTGTAGCTACCCACATGCTAATGCAAATAAAATACTCTATTACCCCTGTGCATACCCTCCAACGCTGAGAATTTTTCCTATGTTTTTTTCTCCTCTTTCTGGAGCCCATAAAACATATTTGTGTCAAAATTTGCATTCAGTTGCCAATTCTAGTTTGTGTGGATTTATGTGGATTGGATAGCCAATCCAGGTGATCAGGATATATTTTTCTCTACTCAAAATAAATGTTATACAATGATAGAGTACAAATCCCAAAAAATGCATTACTGCAGAATTTGAATTTTCATTCTTTTAATCTACCCCGGTTTTTAAATACCCAGTGAAGTCATGAAAAATGTAGGGAGTTTTTACGTGTTATCCATATTTCTGTATTTAACTGTTCTGGGAATCCAAGATTAATGACGTTTACACCAATCAAAACAACATTTTAATTTATCCCACCAGAATAATAGCTCCTGACAAATTAAGCACTGTAAAATATATACCACTGCTAGACAATTTAATCAAGCTGAGAATTTACTTCATTTCCTTATAATGGCCAATAACTCATTCTTAATTTCCAAAGGATGCCATCAAAACACCAGTATAAATAAATTACTAAAATAAAGAAAAAAGCATGATGTTATTAATCTTAATATTTTGTATTGGGCCTAGTATTAGAAGCAATGCACAATTGTGGTAATTGTAACATTTATAAAAAGATTTAGGATTTTGATTACATTTTAATTATATATAGTATATAGATTAGGTGGTTATACTTTGAAATAGTTTGAAATAATGATATTAAGGGTCTCTTTACAATTTCCCACTGCTTTGTGGCATTTTTACCATGTGTGTGTTTCTTCTTTCCAGTAGTTTTCAGGAGTCCTTCCAGTGCTGGTTCCGGTCTCTGATCCAGCGTTGACTGCTGTGTCTTCTGTGTCCGACTAAGTCTGGGCAGGTGCATGCAGCCGGGCTGTCTGCATTGACTTACCCTGTGTCTCTCCTCTTCTCCCCAGGCCAAAGATCTCTACTGTGCGTGTGACCACCCCATGATCCTTTGCAGCCACCTGAGTATCGTCAGATCTTCAGACGGGAGCACGTGGGGGAGACGCGGGTAAGTTTAAACCTATTGTGTAACTTTTTTAGTGTTTTTGCAAAAAACCTACAAGGGTTTATTCATCCTTTACTATGCGGTATTTCATGTTAACATGTGTTGCAGAAAATAAAAGTAAATCACCGGCACACACTTGAAGGGTTTTTAATGTATTGATATGTTTATTCAATACCCAATGTCACATACTGTCATACGGTGCTTCATCAGAACGACAGTGACACAATGCATAGGTGAACGTGCAGGTATAAATGCACATCAATCCAGGTGCAAACAGACAGCCTATGATGTAATTCCCAGCAAAATTCAAAAGATAGACACACCCACATTAACACAAAATAATTATATTAGTATTAGGTGCAAAATAAAAATAAAATTAAAAAAAGGTAAACAAGAACTCTTTTCTTTTTTCAAAGGCTACATGTGTGTAAGGATCCCTGTCATTGGATCTACCTGTTGTCGATGCCGCAGCATCCCCGGTTGCCATGGTCACCAATGTAGCGAGGAGAGCGCTGTCTGTTCCCTGTCGGGATACAGCAATGAACTGTGCATGTGCCGGAGGCCGTAGATCCGCCCCCGGCATCTCCTCGTTGCTAGGATACAGTACGAGCGGCCGGGCTGTCATCCACGGCTGCTCCTCTGCTGGTAACAGACGGCAAGGGGGAGGCTGAAAGAACAAACCATAACAATGCACTACTACGCAGGGAAGCGTTTTGGATATATACTTTAGAGACCATGCATCCCAGGGGACTTAACTGTATGATATCCTATACATGCTTCCTTTAGGACCATTTATCTGACTGTAGGGATCTACTATGAATCTTAACCATCCAAACCAAATAAGGCCTTTTACCCCTCTTTCTCACCCCCTTTTTTGATTGAGCCCCCCCCCCACTCCCCTCGGTTTCAGTGCCTTGTTATGTATGTAGTGGGCAGATGCAATAGCCAGCCTGCTATTGGCTATTGCAATTTGAAATATCCAATAGCAGGCTGGCTATGCCTCCCAGCATTAAAATACAAAAAAATAAAAAGTTTAAAAAATAAATAAATGTAATTAAAAAGACAAAAACATTAAAAAAGTCAAGAAAAAGTTAAATAAATAAAAATTTAAAATGCAAACAAATAATAAAAAATAAAGTTTATAAAAATAAAATTAAAAATAGAAAAAAAATTTTTGCTGTGTCATTTTAAATAAAACATTTTTTTTATTATATTATAATCTTCTGATCTACGGGAACAGACAGCAAAAGAACCGTGACCCTTCCCTGGCTGAAGTTACACTTAAAAAATGTACCTGTTCCGACTTACATACAAATTCAACTTAAGTACAAACCTAAAGTCCCTAACTTGTATGTAACCTGGGGACTGCCTGTATATAATTGTTGCAACAGATCTAAACTGAGCTAAAACTATTCATCCTAGTTTATCCTCATCTTTCAGTCTATCAGTTTTCATGATTTGTCATCCATCCAGTCAGACATTTGTATCTTCCCACCACCAGACACTAGTCTGATTGCTGGAACAAGGTGTGGAGGAGAACCGGCCACCAGAAAATTAAAACTTTTCCTGGGCAGGCTGGGTAGTCAGAAGATATAAATGTCTACATCTATCCAGCCTGCATTCAGGTGACTTTTTTCCACTGTCTGGCTCACCTATAACCAGGCAGTATTTTCACTTAAACATTGGCCTTTTTTCACTATTATTCTCTGTAGCCCATCCTGACATGTGCAGTTAAATTTGACCAGTAAAAGAATAAGCAGTGATAGGATAAAAGTGTCTTCATCTGAAGTCGCACTGCGCAATTGCAAATTTGATCAGGATTGCAGGCTGAAGGTTAGATTTACTTAGAAAATGATTTACAATTTAATACTACATTGTAACTGTAGGAATGCTGCAAATACCTATTTGCTTCTGTAATTGTGAACTGTGTTAATTATAGAACAGTACCTTGATATGGGTTGCTAAGCAACCACCAGCACGTTTTTATGGAGAGTATCTCTTTTCTTTTGTTTAAATAATTAGAGTTTATTAAACATTTTCAACCAATTACACAAAGAGAAACATAAAGGAAACAAGAACAGTACATGAGCCCGCAGGCACGATCCAGAATTATATAATGACATTGGAAAAAAAAGACAGGATCCATTTGCATATATCCCAATTAGCAGGTAGCAAGAGAGTGTCTAGGGAAACTGTATAAAGTAACACCTGGTGGGATTCTACTGAAGGGAGCACCTCTAATATAAAAAATGTGGACAAAAAAATGGAACTGTGCTGCGGTTCATAGGTAGAAGCAACAATCAAGAAGAAAAGAGGGGGGGGGGGGAAGGACAGGGAAAGAACAAGAACCAGAGAACAGGTCCATAGAGGGGAAGAGAGCTAGGAGAGGAAAGACAAACAGGAGAGAAAGACATACACAGACAAAGAAAGAAGAAGATAAGAAGGTAAGGAGGCCCCCCAAGGCCCATGGTACAAAGATTCCAGTAGGACAACTCCATAAGCATTTCGGAGACAGTGCAACAGTAATAAACCCACAGGAGAACAGACAGTTGTGTTATAAGGCTAAAAATGCATCACTATCCATGTACAGAATCCAAGGAGTCCATAAGGTCACCATCAACTCTTCGAACCGTATTATTAAGCACAGTTCAGCAATCCACTCCTGCACGGTCGGGGGAACCACATGTTCCAATGGCGGGGGATAATCATTCAGGCAGCAGCCACAAAGAAACAGAGCAGGTCTTTCTTGACTGAAGCAAGTGAGCCAGGCAAAATAGAAAGAATGAGGAAGGATCCAACTAGGTTCCCATAACTTGATTAGATACATCAAATACACGATTCCAAAAAGGTAACAATAACAGGGAGCTCCACCAGATATGAAGGTGAGTACCTTCTGCTGCAAGACAGCGCCAACATTGCGAGGACCTATCGGGAAAAAGTTTATGAAGAAGGGATGGACTGCGATACCAGTGGGTCAGAATTTTGTAACCTTTCTTCTGCACTGAGCTAGCAATGGAAAGTTTGTGAGTGAGTAGAAAAGAGGTTCAAACATCATCAGAAAAGGTAAGGCCAAGGTCTTTCTTTCCAACTGGAAATAAAATGAGGTAAATAGGGAATTTACAAGATTAGGTGCCTCATTAAGGCAAGAAAGGGGACGGCACAGAGCTCAGTGTAGAATGCACGGAGCTGAAAGTATGAGAGCCATTTGCAGAAAACTTGGGGATGATCTGAGAGCAGAGTAATCAATGGTTTCAGGGTTGTTGCAGTAAGAGCCTCAAAGTGAAGGTTCATTGGCTGACCAGCAGATAAAATGAAAAGAGATGCAGTCAGTTGGAAACGCAGAATTGCCCATTATAGGGGTCAGAGGGCCCATAGAAGAAGACAGTTGAAGGGTTTTAGTAAGAACATCTCATGCTTTTAGGAAGGGCTTTGGTCAGACATAAGCCAAGGAATGGAGAAAGGGAGCACTGGAGAAATTAGGGATTCCATGGAGACCCAAAGCTTATGAGCACTATGATATTTCGAGTCAAGGACCTGAGTAAGAAGTGTAGAGAAATAGTAAGTCTCAGTCTTGTGTAAGTTTACTTTGAAGTTGCTGACCAAACCAAACTTACGGAACTCCTCCAATAAAAAGATCCAATACGGGGATTGGATAGATAGAGCAGGACGTAATTTAAGTATAATCCAAGCTTATAGTGATGCTTTCGGACATGAATCCCTGAATAGTGGGGTTCCCTCTGATGGCCTCAGCTAGATGTTCCATTATATGGAATGAATCCACGCTAATTGAGAAAAGATATAATATATAAAGAAAATCTTAAACCTGGGTTTAGGGTTAAAAAGCTGCCAAACAAAGGTTACTGTTGGAACCTCATAGGATGTAGGGTAAGTGCACAGCGCTGATTAACCTCCTCAGTGTAACCCGCAATTTTAAATAAAGAATCTCCTTTACTTGTGAAATAAACTTCAGTGATCCGTGTGTGTATCAAATTACTTGTCACAAAATTTCAACGTGATAATTTGCTCAAAGGTGCATTTGAATAGACCATTAATGAGAAAAAACGGTGAACAATCACTTCAAAATATAGCAACAAAAAATGTGCCTTTTAAATAAACAGTTAATAAGAAAAGCGAGTGAATATAGATGTTCCATTGCCAATACATACAGATATGGAGACAGTGGACATCCATGCCTGGTACCATTCCGCATAGAAAAGGAAGAGGACAGAGAGCTATTGATCCATACACAAGCAGTAGGGCAGTTGTAAAGGGCCATGATTTTATCTATAAACTTTTTTGGTAAGTTCCAACATGTTCACGTTGGAAGTAAGGAGATTGAGGGGGATATGATTTTCATGTACAAGATGTTCAATGGGGACAGCAACATCAGCAACAAACTCTTTAAAATTAACTCCATTACAAAAACTAGAGGCCACAACCTAAAATTGGTGGGAAAAAAATTCCAGCACAAGGGGCGAAGGGGGTTCTTCACAGTAAGAGTGGTTAGGGTCTGGAACTCACTGCCACAGGCAGTGATTTCAGCTAAGAGTGTGGAATTGTTCAAGAAACTTTTGGACGATTTCCTAAGGGACCGTAATATACAGGGGTACAAGTACTCCTAAGCATGAGATGATCCTATATAGGTTGGACTTGATGGCCTGATGTCTTTATTCAACCTCAAATACTATGTAACTATACTATGTAACTATGTAACCATTTGCAAGTAGGCGAGGTAAAGAAAGTTCAAATTTAGAAGATCAAATGCCTTCTCCGCATTGAGCAGCAGAAGGCATAGGGGAAAGCCAGAAGACTTAGCATAACACATGAGGGTAAATGTTTTAATGGTGTTGTCGCTGGCCTCTTGAAAGGGACAAAACCGACCTGGTTTTGTCCAGGTTCTTATGAATAAATGAGGGGACGTACTGACTCAAACGATTGGTCAGGAGTTTTGTATATAGTTTTAGATCCACGTTAATGAGGGAAATCAGTCGATAATTGGAGCAGAGGATGAGATCCTTTTAAGTATCTCTTTCCTTGCCCCTGAAGACCATCAGAAACTCTGCAGTTAAAGGAGCTTGGCACTTCCTAGAGAGACGATTGCATGGTCCAGGAAAAAAAAAGTTTTATGTGCAGAGGCAGATTTCTATATTGGATCTGCTATTTATTCAATGACCATGAAGGGATTTACACAAGCAAATGAATCTGTGAATATTCAGTATAGTGTGTAACTGCCCAAATTCTAGAGGGCAAATTACAAATACACAGCTGTTTGTAGGGCTTACCCAGGTCAAGGTATGCACCATTAAAAGGCCGGCCAACCTTTTTGCTTATCTAAATAAGGGGATGCTTTGAAGCTGGTAGCTAAAGTTAAAGGAGAGTTTGCACCCACCCTAGATAAGCAAACCTGGCACCAGCGTGTCTGTGGGACCTATTGTTGTCCTTACACTGTATAATCTGTAATTAACAGTACACCCTGCAGCATCTTCTTGTAAGTCTATTATCATCACTTTAGGAATGGACCAACAGAAAAGATATGGAGAAAAATATTTATATTTATCAAACTCTAACTTAATTTTGTGTACATAATTTTTAACAACTGCCAATAGAGATTGCACATAAACCTCATATGGCAACAACGTGAGACTAGGCCTTGGAGTTACTGCTATTTTAAAACAACCAGACACTAATGTCTGAGAACTGCATCGTCAGGGCCCCTGCATCATGTGTTTGTGAAGAGTATCCTATTTTGTCCATAAATACACCTGAGTGTAGTGCAAACTACACATTTAGGACTGTCGCATTACTTCTATTTTAGTTCCTGTATATTGTGTATTGAATACACTGTTGTATATGTGTTTATCTTTCGTGTTTATAAATGTACATATATTACTAATTTATTCTTTGGTTCCCTTACCCTATCTTAGTGACAGATTTTATTGGATGGTATAGAGGAACACTGAATCTACTTCAAAGAGTGTAATATACTAGACAGTTTTTCAAAAGGAGCACTCTCCAATTATAAAATGGATCTCCGTCTGAGTGAAGGCACTGCCATTTTCCATTTTTGCAATAAATCCCATGCTTTCACTTAGCAAAGGCTCAAATGTACTGATAGTCAATAAGGTCAGTGCCATAGCCTGTATAGGAAGGGACCTGTGCCTCTGGACCCATTTGCAAAATGTATTCTATTTAGGAGTGCCAGATCCATCTTCCACTGCAACCGTTTTTGTCAACTTTATTCTCTATCTATGGACAATTCAGAGAATGTAAAAAAAAGTGTCAATATAATTCACTTAATAAAATATTCATCAGATCATTTTACTTGTGGTTTATAATATTTAAAAAGGTATCTTCTTAAAAGATTTCATACTGACCTTTTCTTTACAAAGAGCCTGTATGTTTGTTTGTTTCATTCTTTTTTTCATCAATTAACCCCTTAAGTGCCCTAAGAGTTGGAGGTCAAAATAAAATGAATGGCTTCCTCCTTGCTATTGTTAAGGGTTATGCAGTTACATGAATTATTGAATGTCTATAAGAAAAAGCAAGGCTTTGTGCCTTGTACTTAAGAACATACTTGCCCAAGGTCTGAGCCATACATTTTTCTGTACTTTCAAATTTGTTTGCTTGCAGTATTGTCTGATTTTTACCACTTCTCTCTTTTCTACATTTGAATCATCTACAGAACAGAATTTAAAGATCATTTTAATTTCAAATAGGAGATAAATATATATCTGTGAAATTAAAATAATCATACTGCTGTAAGGGTGAATGTTTCTCCATATTGCTTTTCTGCCCCTTTCCTTCGCTCTCATATGAATAGCTAAAATTAGCAGACTACAAATAACTGAATTCATTGAAAATGTTAAGTTATTTTGTAATATATGTGCTTGAAAAACTAGTAGGTTTCTCGAAAATAATGCAAAGTAGAGCAAAACAAAAGTTTATAACATGTCATTACTTCCAACAAACTTTTAAAAACGAGATCTACTTTGCAAACAAATATTTTGATGGAGAGCTAGACAGATAAGTGGTGCATATATACATAAAAAGTATAAACTACACAACTGCTACACACGGGGAAAAGGGAGAAAATTCATTGATTTTTGTTTTCGGTTTATGAAAAAGGGTATCCACATGTATTAAATCAGAAATACAAACAATGACATCAGTACTTCCTCAAAGTGGCAAACAGGAATAATAATTATAACTACTATTTCTAAAATATAGTCAAGAATAAGGCTACATACACTAAATTGCCAAAAGTATTGGGACACCCCTCCAAATCATTGGATTCAGGTGTTCAGTGAAATTTCCTTGCTACTAAATATTCCACAGTCAACTGTTAGTGGTATAATAACAAAGTGGAAGCAACTGGGAACAGCAGCAATTCAGCCACGAAGTGGTAGGTGATGTAAAATGACAGAGCGGGGTAAGCGCATGCTGAAACGCAAAGTGCGCAGAAGTTGCCAACTCTCTGCAGAGTCAATAGCTACAGACCTCCAAACTTCATGTGGCCTTCAGATTGGCACAAGAACAGTACATAGAGAGCTTCATGGAATGGGTTTCCACTGCCGAGCAGATGCATCCAAGCCTTACATCACCAAGTGCAATGCAAAGTGTCGGATGCAGTGGTGTAAAGCACGCCGCCACTGGACTCTAGAGAAGTGGAAACATGTTCTCTGTAGTGACGAATCACGCTTCTCTGTCAGGCAATCTGATGGACATGTCTGGGTTTGGCGGTTGCCAGGAGAACAGTACTTGCCTGACTGCATTGTGCCAAGTGTAAAGTTTGGTGGAGTGGGGATTATGGTGTGAGAGTTGTTTTTCAGGGGTTTGGCTTGGCCCCTTAGTTCCAGTGAAGGGAACTCTTAAGGCATCCGCATACCAAGACATTTTGGACCATTCCATTCTCCCAACTTTGTGGGAACAGTTTGGGGATGGCCCCTTCCTGTTCCAACATGACTGTGCACCAGTGTACAAAGCAAGGTCCATAAAGACATGGATGAGTGAGTTTGGGGTGGAGGAACTTGACTGTCCTGCACAGTCCTGACCTCAACCCGATAGAACACCTTTGGGATGAATTAGCGGAGACTGCGAGCCAGGCCTTCTCATCCAACATCAGTACCTGACCTCACAAATGCGCTTCTGGAAAAATGGTGAAACATTCCCATAGACACACTTCTAAACCTTGTGGACGCCTTCCCATAAGAATTGAAGCTGTTATGGCTGCAAAGGGTAGGCCAACTCAATATTGAACCCTACAGATTAAGACTGGGGTGCCATTAAAGTTCAAGTGCTTGTAAAGGCAGGCGTCCCAATACTTTTAGTAACATAGTGTAAGTTCAGTATAATAAGCTAGCATGTTTAGCTTTTAATGTATCAAAATGGTTAATTCTTTCTTCCATCTTGATTGAGGCAGGACTTTGTTTCCATTTTGTTGGAACCTCTAGCAAGGAGAATATTGCGTAGCACAATTGGAACATCACCAAACCGCACTCCAATCCCCTGAGACTAGCAGTCAGAGGAGCAGTGCCTTAAACCTCACTCTGCAGATATATATCCATACGGCTGTATGCACAAGAGTGCCTAGACACACTCATGTACTAAGAAGTGTACTGATAAGTTTTAGGAGGAATTCAAAACACGGTACATTTTTCACAGTATGCTTAGGCACAACTAACATTTTTAGTTGTCCCCTACAACATAGCAAATCTTTACTATCTTAAGAAAATAGTATCAAGCTTATAAGTTTTCTACATTATGCAGTTACTATCTTACTGTCTAAAGGATTAATTTGTTATTGTGAAGGATTAACCTGTTACTGTGAAGGGAGTGGTATATACAGTATGTGTTTTACCATCTTTGACAATAGAACATTTGATCAATGCATATCACTTTTCTAGGAACAGCTTACATTCACATAGTATATAATTTTTACCTGATTTCTTTTTTTTTATTGTAGTGGGCTGGAAATTTGTTAACATGTATGTTTTCACCCTTGATTATGTCAACAAGGTTTACTGTTTTGTATAAAGGTGTATCTATCTACAACCAAAAGCTGCAGAGACATTCATTCAAATACATATACATGTGCAATGGATGCAAATATGCATCCAGTTAGTGCTTGAGTAAAAAGCCCAATATTCTCTTTAGCTACGTATTAATTTGGAAGTGGCAAAATGTACCAAGTAAAAATTGTTTAGGCACAATAAGGACCATGACTGTAACGAGTACTTTGATAGGTTCGTCTCCTTGTGTCCATGATACTTTTCCTGACAGATATAGTACAAGCCAGTGTACCTAGGATAGCTGGTACAGCATTCTTTCTCCCACTGACTACTAATATAAAGGGCTATTTTTTCCGTTGACAACCTATGTAAGGAAAATAATTCCCATTATATACACATAATATATATGGGATTTTCAAGGTGCCAAACATGAACATGTTTACACAATCTGATAATATGTATAAAACAAGTTTTAAAAAAACAACATAAATAGCTTATTATCTTTGCGCAGATCGTCGCAATTGAGCTCTACACAGACTTTTAAAAAATTATATTACTTTAAATATGTATCATTTTATATATAACTTTATGGCAAGAGATCTGGGATAATTATACAGTAATTTTAGGGTGCAATTTCTTAACAACCAACAACATATGCATCAATGTATTTTAAATAGTAAGTTATTTTATGTGTTATCAGAAACTGTAATATAGTAGAGTAAGGTAAACTAAATATAGAAAAAGAAAAGTCATTATGACAAAGAAAACATTATGATATAATGAAACTCTATTAACATATTTAAAAAATAAACATATGATTAATGAATCCCAATTCTCTCAAGGACTCATAGCGATGTGGTTCCAATTCAGTTGTGCAATGCCAACTGAAAGCTTGATTAAATGTAAGTAGTTTATTTTCTCAAGTTGATTTTCACCTGAGCTGTCATCGTGTTGAATCATTTTGTAAGAATGTTCTCTTAGTGTACTTTGGGAAAGCAGTAATTCATGCATAACACAACATGTTTCCCATACAACATCATGGTAAAGTATGCAATTCTCTATAGTCACAATGCCAACATCACAAGAATTCTTTGTTGTCTGAACACATTTTCTGCTTGACGTGGTATATAATGCATTCTTCTGACCTCTAGTTAAATTAATATAGTGCAACAGAGTTTTGTGGTGCTTAACTACCTCCATACCTCCGTACTGTAAAAAAAAAAGAAAAAAAAAGGCAAGGAGGTGAACAACATTTCTGGAATGCCATTTTTAAACAGCAGCTTAGAAAACATACATGGGAAGCCAGTGTGCTGTTAATAGCTATGATCTGAGCCTTCATTTGTCATCTCAGATCACAGACACAATGCACAGAGCAGATAAGAGTGACTGTAATTTTTAATCACTGTTAGACCCAATCACAGTGATCACAAATGTAAACACAATAGTATTTAGATTTTAGAACTTCGCACCTCTTAAAATTGAGGAAAGGGAGAAAGGAAGAACTAATAAATGAGCAATAATTTATTAGGATCAGATCACAAGCAGCAGTAGACTTAAAGGAGAACTATGGGGTTGGGGTTTTTCCCCATAGTTCTCCTAAGGGTAACGGGAGGACACAAACTAGTGTCCTCCCGTCATCCAAAGCTCAGTATACCGCGAGCTACAGCTCGCGGTATACTGAGCGCCGGTATGTGTTCGCTCACTTCCGGTTTCCACTGAGCCGACCTGTGACAGTTTCATTGTCACAGGTCGGCTCAGATTATGAGGCTGAGTGAAAATCACTCACCTCATAATTCTCCTTTTAAGGTGAGAGGTTTTGATTGCGGCATAGTTTTTTAATACTTACCTTTTAACCCCTCCCTTCCTGTACATCTGGCCTCCATCCTGTCGCTGCATTTATATATTAACCAATTACTTCCTCTTATCCTGCACATGTGTACATTTACCACCTCAAAACCAGCATGTTTCCTTATTTCCAAAAACGTTGGTTCACCTTAGGGTGCCTACTTTCTGACTTTTGTTGCAAGCTAAAAAAAAATTGTATGGGTATTTAATGCCTATTTAAAATTAAGTATTGAAATTGAAGCATGAACAATTTTTTAATTATGGAAAATAAGCTTAAATTAACCCCTTCGTGACGGGAGACGTACACTGTACGTCCAGCCACAAAGGGACCAAATGACTGGTCACGTACACTGTACTTGACGAGTTATTTGCTGCACTAGAAGGCTGCTAACCGCTGAGAATCAGCGGTTACCTTTCAGTAATAGATGTCTAACTATCTAGAGATCCATTACTGAAAGGGTTAACCTTTTTCAGACACCCGATACCTTAATATCATGTGTCTGAGAGTCACAGCAAAGCAGACACACATGTCGGCTTTTGCCGGCATTCTGACAGCTCGTATAGATCGAGAGATATCTCTCTCAAGCTATACTGGCTTTTTTTTTTTCTTTTGACTTTCAAGAATAGATACAAAATGTTATGTATTAGACACATAATGTATCTATTCTTGAAAGTAGAATGTTTAAGTTTTCTGAAACATTCACTGACAGCTGAATCCTGAACTGCTGCAGGATCAGTGTCACTAACTTATTATCGGCTGTTCTGAAGTTTGAAGCAGCCTGATAATAAAAAAAATTTATTAATTTATCAAGCAGTAATAGTGAGATTAATTCACAATGACTGCCTGATATAATTAAATAAATAAAATTTGTCAGTATAAAAAAAGTGAAAAGTGTAAATAAATTAAAAAAAATAGTGAAAAGTGTAAAAAAATTAAAAATAAGGGACAAATAAATGAATGTATGTATTGCATTTTTTTTTAGCTGTGCTGGTTTTGTTAAAAAAAAATACTACAAATCAAAACTGGGAAAAAAAGTTTTTTTTTACGTTTTTTCCTCTTTTTTTAATTTGTATTTGTCCTAAGTGAGGCGTTAGACACACATATGTGATATAAATATATAGCCCTATCTGTCCTCTAAAAAACAATATATAATATGTGTGGGTGCACTTTGTAAGAAAGTATATTACTGACGTGGAAGAATCACACAGCAAAAATGTCAAAAGTGTGTCAGTCATTTACGAACAGAAACCAAAAACAAGCTCAGTCATGAAGGGGTTAAAAAAGTCTTACTGCTTGCAGACACAGCAATTCTTGATGAAGAGAGCATGGGTTGCTGATTGAACAGCTGTAGAAGGGTGTGTTGGACCCATGTGCAGGAACCTCTGCTCTCACCCAGGTCCTTTTCTTCAACCTGATGCCTATTTCTTGAGTTTATGACTGTCCCAGGATATCTTATAACTGTCTGCAAGACCTTTTTGCTCAACATAAAGTGGTTCTGCATATTTTATTTTTTAACTTTAAATGGACTTTTAAATATTGTAAATATTCAAAGAATGTCTCCACACAAAAATCTGAAATCTGAAAATCTGAAACTTTTAATTAACTTAATACAGTTTTGAAAAATGTGACAATAACTGAAAGTAAGGTCTTTTCATGCTCACTATTCTGTGTAAAATAATCCAGCTAAGCTAATGCTGTGCATTAGCAGAACTACAACCTCTTATCTGTTACAGCCAAGGAAGGTGCCATTTTGGCCTCTATTTGGATTACAGTTGGTGCTGCACATGTGATCAACAATAAAACTAGTCCTGAGGTCTTGAAGGTCTTGAAAGTTCAGCTGAAAGCTGAAATAAGCACACTGACAACTTTGACAGTTGGGACACCTTTGCATTCTGTGAATGCACACCAAATGTGTATCATGCATGTGCTTTCCACATTCACGGAACACGTAAAAAAGTGTATCATGCTTGCGGTATATGGCACTCCATATACCGCTGGGAAAATGAAATTTTTTTTCTTGCACATGGATGCGTGTTAAAACACACAGGGAAAAACATGGTGCACCTGTAGCAGATTCTGAGCTACTTTCTCGTGTTTGTTGCATATGCGGCACCCATTTAAATTAATGGACTAACACAGAGCACGTGGTAAACACACAAAATGTGTGACATGTGGTTCTTTCATTTCAGGAAGTGAGAGCTCATCTGGGAAGTTTGTCCTTTCCTTCAAAGAGGACCTTTAACCAAGAAGAAGCATGCCATCCAAAATGTTATCCTCATAGTTTTTACTAATGGTCGGGTCTTTTCTGCCCGCGCGTGCCCGCTAGGGGGCGCGCGCGAGCAGAAAAAAAATCCCGCCAATGCAGCAGTGCCGTCTGTCCGTTTTTTTAGAACGGGCGGATGGCAAGAGGTTAAAAGAAAAACTTACTGACCTCATACTGACCTCATGCAGAGAAGCAAGGAGGAAGAACTGCCTCCAGATCATACTTGTCTCTGTAATGCTTTCTGGGAACAATGTAGGGAAGAATCCATGAAGGAAAAATAAAACAGTCGTGGAGAGTTGCCGCCATGCTTATGTGCATAAAACAACACTTTAAAATGAAATTCATGATTCATGTGAATCCATTGTAGAACTTATTTTACGTGATATATTTTCAGTAAATCTCAGAGGTTAGGATTTGCTTTCTTTATTACAGTATTAAGATGACAGGAAAATCAATCAGAAAAATGATTAAATAAAAAAATAATACTGACTTCTATTTATAAGCAGACCTATGAATTCTTCTATTACTTCATCAGTCATTCTCTTGGTCCTAAACATCAGTGAGCACAACATGCATAGACACAGTTTAAAATTACCTAATCTTTATATTGTGGACATGTATGGGCATTTTAAAAAGAAATAAACACATAGTATATTAATTTGAATAAGAAGTAAAATATAAAATAAAGTTTTCTTTTGCTGCAAAACTATAGAACGTTCACTGTCTCAATAATACTGTTCAGATTTAATGATTGAAGTTCCAAGTGACTTTTAAACAGTACAAACGTAGTATAAAAGTAATATAAATCTAAGTTCTATTGCAGTAACATCCAGTAAGGTATACATTATTTGTGATACATTGTTTTAGAGCTTGAAATAGTATACTAATAAATAATTTTTATATTACTGTTTTTCATTACTGTAATTCTTCATGACAATAATAATTCTGCTTAAGAGAAATGTATATTCTTTAAGACTATAATACTATGCTCTCCATAGGATCACTGTTATCAGTATGTTAGTGATTATATTTTAACTAATAATAAAGTCTATTTAAAAACAAAAAAATACTGCAACAATGACCTTTTTAATTTTGTTCTTTACAACACTTACACACACACACACGTGTAATATATATATATATATATATAT
>NW_017308116.1:21918-58571 GCF_000935625.1 Nanorana parkeri | reverse complement strand
TATATTTGTATTCCCATATTCAAATATACAACTGTAGTAGAAAACCCATTTGTTAAATATCCTATTTTTTTTATGGAGCTTGCAGTGGGAGTTGAGGTGGTCCGCAGAAGAACTACAAGAACTAGGTGGCACAGGCAACTAGCTTAATAATCTTCCTCATAATGTTTCCTCTACCACTAGAACATAATAATTACCAATTCTTCCTGCAAACTGTACATTAACGCATACAGAAAATATATATTTAGTCATTTAAATACGTGCCAAAAATACAAAAGCGTATTATTAAAATATAACATGATAAAAAAAGAAGTAATTTACTTTTTTTCATAGAAAAGAATTTTGGCTTTTAACAAATGAACAATTATTTCTTCAATTAATATCTGTCAGTTTTAGATTGAGTACTTTATAAATGCATACTTTAATTTCATGGATGGATAACTTTCAGAAGTGTGCAGGCTTGTGGTGAATTAACTGTGCTGAGCCATATTTCTTAAGCTTGGAATTTTAACTTTTCATTTTACTACATATTTTTAATATCTCAAACTTTTTTTTACTGACCTAGGTTGTGTAATATAATATGAAGAGTTATACAAATTAGTATATACCATGACACCAATGTACAGTGTTTTCTGAATGATTCACTGTCTGTAGCTTTTATGCTATTTTACTATAAATTAACCCTGGAATTTACTTTAACAGTGAAGAATGGTGTGTAGTACACAGTTTATTATTTTAAGTTACTACTACATGTCTAATTAGCAACAATACCAAATATAAAGTGGCCATGATTGCCAAATCAGAATAAATTACAAATATTTGTCAGGCCACAAATGTCAGCTATAAGCCTATAAATTAGGCAATTATTGATAGAGAAGGTCTCATATGTTCACTTTGGAAGATTCACCCTCATTTCTTGTTCTGGTGACAACTCTTAATGAGTATCTACCTAAAGGGGTCACAGGTAACAAAAAAAAACTTGACAGTGGGTCTAAACCTTCTCTACTCTATCCTAAAAAAAGTTTTAGCCTGGTATATACTTTAAAGTGTATCTATACCCCAAATTATTATTTTTAGTCTTGGATAGTGGGGTGAGAACCTATGTCATTTTTACTGCTATCCAGGGATTGTCCCTTGCTTTCTGTTCTTAGGACAACCTCTTACACGGTTGTGAAGTGGGGCACAATCTGCAATATGGAAACAGACAACAATACAGTGCTGGCAGAGGTTCTAGCATTCCCCTACTTAACCTACTGACTTCAGTAGCCTAGCCTGTATATACCCCTTTATTATCAGATCATTGTTCAGTGCTGTGATAGTTTTAGTGAAAAGTCATACAACACTGTACCCAAAATAATTTTATTAGAGGTGCATTTAAATGAAATTTTTAAAACAGAAACCAAAAATCAAAAATGTCAGCCTGATACCGAAACCAAAAAATATTTCTAACCTTTTTCATTTTTAAAAAATATTTTATTTCTATTTAGTTTTTCTAAAAATGTTATTGTTTTTTAAATTTTATTCATATTTATACATATTTTTATTTTTTAACTTTACTGTCAGGAGGCTCTGGGGAAATATCAGGTGTCTAAACAAAGTCCTCAGTCTCTTTTTCTGCAACCCCTGTTATTAATGAACAGGAATCCTCTATACTGAGTGTTCCTGTTCATTCATAACTTGTGTAGATAGTTTGGTTAAAGGGCAAAAACATGAGGATATGGTATGTTTACTGTATCTACAATCATGAATGACCAGGAAGTGATGTAAAGCACTTTCCATTCATTCATAATTGGGGACACAGTAAACATACTATGTCCTCAATTATTTAAAAGCAGTCAGTGATCATTGATCGCTGACTGCTTGTACCCGCTCTCCATCCTGACTTGCTATTACAGGAGGCTGAGCCGGCTGAACTGACTTCTCCCTCACACCACCGACCACTACTGACAGCTGTCTCTGCCCCAACACCGCTCTCCTGATTTGTTAAAGCCAAGCGGGTCGGTGCGGGAGGAGAGCCCGGCCTCTTATGACACACCAGCTGCTCACAACGCTCTGCCTCCTCTGACAGTTTCTTTCCTCCCTGCTGGATGCTGCACTGTGTCAGAGGGGACACAGAGCTGCATCCAGCAGGGAGGAGAGAAACCATGGATGCACCACAATTTTGGCTGAAAGATGGCACTTTCGGCATTTAGCCAAAAATGCCATTTTTGCACGATATGTTTTGGCGGCCAATATTTTGGTGCATGCCTAAATTTTATATATTTTTTGAGACAGATAGAGCTTTCTTTTCTTCAAAAAACACTTTTTTTTTACTATATAAAGAAAAAAGACCGTAAAACTTTGATGTTTCCCTTACTTTTTGTTATAAAACAAATCATTTAAAAATGCCAGGACAGCACAAACACCTATCAAATTACCCCTTTTTGGAACGTGGACACCCCAAGGTGATCTAATTTTTTGCCATCATTGAGGTGGTTAAAACATGGAGTTTGGCAATGGTGCACTACATACAGTACATTATTAATGTACATGTCATACACAGAGGGAGGAGAAGGTAATGAGTAAATGTACAGGTCACATTCAGAGGGATGATGAAGTTGAGGGTGTGCAGGATACGGGACCTAAGGGAATTAATAGACAAGCATCACTGAGATAGGATGAAGTTAAGATATATAAGACAGGAGGCAGTTGAAAGGGCTTTACAAAGATCCCACAGTCAATGTAAATCCCTCACCAGTAATCTTCTGCTGATGATCCCTTCATTCATAGGGCTTGTAGTACTATTTACATTTGTGGTTGCTGTGACTGATCATCACAATTATCAGAAGGTACAGAGCCTTTAATTGTCTCGGTACACTGTGCCTAGGAACTGAGCCATCCAAGTGTGTGTTCTGTAATAACATTTATAAACAACACTTCATAAATACACATGCACCTGCCCACCATTTTTTTTTACAATATGTCAGTAGTAAGTTGGTTAAACAAAAGCATTTTTACTTCTGTTTATGTTACTATTCGCTCACTATGCTTACTGTCCTAGGAACAAACTTGACAGGAAGCAAAGGAACCTCTCTAATGGAGCCTCCAATTGCAGTTAATCCTTACAGTACAGGCAGTCCCCGGGTTATGGACGTCCAACTTACGGACAATCCGTACTTACGAACGGGGTCCACAGTTCTCGTAAATGTAACGGCAGCCGCCGGTACATTTAATAGAACTGTGGCTGCAGCGGCCTGTGTCCCCGCTGCTCTCCGTGCCTGTGTTGGCGGAGGCAGCGGGGACACAGACCGCTGCATTCTGCCACTGCTATTGCATTTTACAATATCCAATAGCAGGCTGGGTATGGCTCCCAGCATTAAAATAATAAAAAAAGTTTTAAAAAATTAATTAAAAAGACAAAGAAATGTCAAAAAGTTAAATAAATAAAGTTTATAAAATAAAATTAAAAATAGAAAAAACTTTTATTGGTGTCATTTTAAATAAAACTTTTTTTTATTATATTATAATCTTCTGAACAAGGGGAACAGACAGCAAAACAAACGTGACCCTTCCCTATGCTATCCAAAACGAAATAATGTTTTTTGGCTGAAGTTACACTTAAAAAATGTACCTTTTCCGACTTACATACAAATTCAACTTAAGTACAAACCTAAAGTCCCTATCTTGTATGTAACCCGGGGACCGCCTGTAGTTCTAATTCTTTCCCACTCCATTCGAAATTTAAAACGCTTTAGGTATTGATACACTTTAATAGTGATCTATCTGTGGCCCTCTTGATTTTTGATCAGCAGTACGATTGTCCCATTTCCTGCACGCGAACCCCGCAACGCGACACCCCTGTAGATCCCTTACACCATTTGAGCAACTTTGCTCACAAGATAAGCCTTCCCGACACACTCTTTCCCTCTGCTACAGATCCAACCATCGGACCCAGACCCCTTGTGGTTCATATCACGATGGGAGGGAGAACTACAGACCAGCTCGTACCGTTCTTCGATTAGTAATAGATACCAAGAGTCGGGCTATAAGATCGTGACTAGATGGTACCGTACTCCACAATCCCTTCACACACTATTCCCTGAGTCACCTGACCTATGTTGGCACTGCCAACAATCTGGGGCAGGAATGCTACACATCTTCTGGTCCTGCCCGGCCCCCGACGGTTTTGGGAACAAGAGCACGCTCTCGCTCAGATATTTATGGACGTCCAGGTGCCTGAAGACCCGACCTTCTTTCTCCTCCACCATAACACCATCCCGCTGCGCTCCTATACCCACTCCTTGATCAGACGCGTGGTAAATGCCGTCCGTGCAAGTATTCCAGCACTCTGGAAGAAACCCGAAGCCCCCCTCATAAGCCAAGTCCTAGACCGTATACACGATATATACATCATGGAAGATCTCACGAGCTCCATTAACCTCCCTGGTGGTATTCCCGAGTCTGGCTCGGGGTGAATTTTCCATACCAGGAGCGGTAACCCCGAGCCAGACTCGGGGCTGCAGAGAAAAGTGACACTCACCTTGTCCCTGCGGGCCCGCGGCATCCTCTGCTGTACGCGGCCCGAAAACGAAACTAAAAGTCAGATGCCGGCATCTAACTTTTAGTTTCGTTTTCGGGCGTCACAGCCGGCGGGAAATTCAAAAGTGAAAAGTTGCAATATACACAGAATACACACAATACAATGTAATCTCCTATGATTACACTTATGTATCAAACTATTTCACTTCAATTTTGTCCCTAGAGCTTTGTCCAGTGCCCTGCCTGACACTTTTTCACAATTTTAAGAAATTATAATATAATAAATAATTATAAAAAATTATAATAAAATAATAAAAAAAATGGTCCAGTAAATGGGAATTCTGGGGGCTTTGCCTGATCCGTACCACAGTAAATAGGGTACCAAGTTCGCACATCACTGAGCTCGGTCGCAGAATCGTCGCTGTCCTCACTTTCAGTGTCTGTTGAGGAATTTCCCAACGAATCGCTATCACTCAATTCTGCAAGTAGTTCTAATTTACTATCGCTGTTTTCTACCTGGTCTAAAACCGCTTTTGACCTAAAACAGCGACGATTCTGCGACCAAGCTCAGTAATAATAATACAATTCCTCCAGTATATAAACTTAAAATAAATATTTTTTTCACTATTTACATTCCATAAGGTATCACAGCAGCTGGAGAAATGTATTCAATTAGATAGATCACAGCATAATTGGGGTTACATGTTGATGTCACAGTAGTATACACAAGCTTGAGTTCCTCAGCCTGATTTCAGGAACTTTGATTTCATTGCCAACAAGCTTATATTTTAGTAGGCAACACTCAAAGAATTGCCTGCTTGTTAGCAATTTGTGATCTCGTGTTCTCAATGAACAGTAGTAAGCACTTTAAAATTGCATTAAAATAAACAATGGAGTTACAGAGCAGTAAACCAACATAGATATGTACACTGCTTCATCTTGAAGACATATTTATCGGTATTACATTGCAAAGTATTACACAAAGACATCAGATATTAACAGTAGGGTTTATTTACTACAGTAAAATAGGCGGTTCACTTTGCATGGGAACTTTCACTTGTAAGAGGAATTTTCCCTTAGCTTAGTAAATGAGGTGAAGCTCTGCTGATTTCAATCATCCAATCTTGTGCAAGAAAAAATAAAGCTTTTTTTAAAAATGTTCCATGCATATGTTTGAGTATTCTTTACAAAGTGAATTTTCACCACATTCACTAAGTTGTGGGAAAATAACTTTGCAAAGTGACGAGTCCCTAAGTGAACAGTCTATTTGCCTTTAGTAGGTCAACCCCAGTGTATCTGTTTAATACTGGGAGCCTTTTTAAAGAAAAACAAAGCACACTTGTGAACAACAAACACCACATCTCAGAGAAGGTAGCCAGTGTGCAAAGACGAATAGTAGTAGCATAATTTAATTTACTAAAGGCAAAAAGGCTGTTCACTTTACAAGGGAATTTTCAATTTACAAAGGAATTTTCTTTTAGCTTAATGAATGTGGTGAACTGACTTTAAAAAGAATACTCAATGACGTGCAAAGAAAATTTTAAAAAAACAGTACTTTTGCTTGCAAATGATTGCATGATGGTAGTCACAAAGCTTCATCTCATTAGCTAAGCTTAGGGAAAATGTCCTTGCAAAGTGAACAGCCTATTTGCCTTTAATAAATCAATCCTATGTCTCAAGTACATATAACCACAGATAAAGTAGAAAGTTTTAAGCTGGTTTGGGGGATATAGAATATAAGGGCACACCTTCAAGGGCAGTTTGGAAAATTTGCAAATATCCATCAGAATAGTAGGGTTTGTAAATCCTGGCATGTATTAATTACTTTAAGTCATTACTAAATCACAGGTTCATCCTGTTAAGCCATGTTTGGCAATTGTGGCAATCCCCAGTATTCAGAAATATGTAGCCCCACAGTGAAAAATGCAAGCAGTGGATGTGGATGCCTGCCCATGAGCATAGCAACTTAATGGAAGTCTCTTCAGGTAGGCATTTTTTATAAATTTTAATGTTTCTTAAAACGTTTTTTTGGTCTGACATTTCTAAGATTGCTCTCAGCATTCATGGTGCTCTATGATGTGAATGACTGCAAACAACTATACAATATAACTGGTAGAAGTCCCACTCCACATTTTCAATCTGTTAGACTGAGCTGACTACAGAAGTGCCATCCTTGCTGGCAGTATTTCTGACCAAACTACATTCAACAGACTACCTGCTTCCAGGCAATCTCACAATCTATTATTTGCACCAGAAACCTTGTTATCTTTACTCTTCCTGATGAAGCATAAGCAAAACGCATTGAAGACTGAGCCACTCGTCACCTTCTTCAAAGTGATGGACTTTGATCTATTTACATATTATATATGTGTTGTGTGGTTGAGTGGCTATGAGAGGTAGTCAGTGTGGACCACACTGTGTATTTTGCCTCATCAATAAGCACATGGTTTGGGTGAAAGTTGTTTTTATTGTACGGTTTTTATATTCACATAGAATAAAGAATATGTTTTATGTAATCTATATGTGCTTGTGTCTTGGCACCTTCAAAGCCCCATCAATCATTCAATTAGGATTTAAGAATTTTAAAAGGCCAAATATTTATTTCATACTGAACAGTCAGATGACACCTGTAGTTATATGTCATTCTCCCAGAAGGGAATCAGCTGCAAAGCTTTCATTTTCAAAGATGACGGTCAAATATTACTTCTCTTCTACACTTACCACTAAGTGAGTACTTTTTATGTTTTATATTTTTGTTCCAATTCTGTATTTCATTTTCATTTTTACTATTGTTTTTTTGTTGTAAAGCAATTGTAAAAGCAACACAAATTTTACTAAATATTTTAATATGTTTTTCAGTACATGTATTCAGAAGAAAATGCTATTTTAAATTGGCAAATTAATGCTTAAATTGAGCTTAATTTTTGCAGAGATTGTTTTCTTGTCTTCATACTAGAACCTAGATATTCAGACATTGATGATTTTTTTAATCTACTGAAAGCAATAAAATAGTTGATAGTTCTCATTTTAAATAATTGCACAATAATTGTATTATTATTATAGTTCAATATTTGTTTCCACTTTTTATAATTATTTTAATGATCTGCTTTTCCCATGCTGTGAGGAAGCAAAGCAAATGTCAACTGAATGTTAAATTTAAAAATGGTACAAAGCATTTTTTTTTCAACTTACATGAAAAAAAACCCTTATATTTGGTTCACTGTAGCTGTTAAACTCTGAATCAAAAGCAGCTGTTTTAGAGAATAAACATAACAAATGTAGATGGCATATTAAATTACGTATGTATGTGTCTCTAGGACATTTTAGCAGATGAGACCTTAAGATGATTGTATTGATTCACATATTTTTTTAAATCTTTCATACTGAATTGCTGGCTAACAATCATAACTGGCAATAAACAGAACCTCCTAAATACAAATTATAAACAAATAAGTTAGATGCTTATTTCAACATATATGCAGTCAATATGGCTTGATGTTTTCACAAATATTGTACATATTTGAAAGAAAGAAATTGTAGGATTTGAAGTAAATGGCATACAACTATTTTTAGATGTCAAGTCTACATTATTTCTTTTCAGCTTCATGATACTTTGAAACCTTTTTTTCTAAAAGATTTAGATATTGAATATATATATAGTATATCAAGGGTAGGTTTAAATAAGCATAATATGTATAATTGTAAAGTTTTTTCTATTTTTAATTTTATTTTATAAACTTTAATTTTTTTATTTGTTTGCATTTTTAATTTTTATTTTATTTAACTTTTTTTACATTTTTTTACATTTCTTTGTCTTTTTAATACATTTTGTATCTTTTAAACTTTTTTTATTATTTTAATGCTTGGAGCCATACCCAGCCTGCTATTGGATATTGTAAAATGCAATAGCCAATAGCAAGCTGGCTATTGCATCTGCCCACTGCCTGCTGTCAATCAGCAGAGTAGGGGCCTGATGGAAAAAGTTATCTATCAGGTCCTCCCATGCTGATTGACAGCAAGCAGTGGGCAGGTACAATAGCCAGTTTGCCATTGGCTATTGCATTTGACAATTTCCAATAGCAGGCTGGGTATAGCTCCCAGCCTGCAATGAAGAGGAGGCCAGGGGGCGGGACAGCGAAGGAGTGGCCGGACCGGGAGAGCGAGCAGATGATCGTCCGGACCAGGGAAACCGATGGATTGGCAGAAGAGGAGGCCGGGACATCAGCGGAGGTAAGGGGGGCAGCGGCAGAATGAAGCGGTCTGTGTCCCCGCTGCCTCTGCCAACACAGGCGCGGAGAGCAGCAGGGACACAGGCCGCTGCCGGTACATTTAGGAGAACTGTGGACCCCGTTCGTAAGTAGGAATTGTCCGTAAGTCGGATGTCCGTAACCCGGGGACTGCCTGTAATGCATAATCATGATATCATTTGTCAAGCTAGTATATGTTTGCAGCATTGTAGTATATAGATTACCAGCCCTCTGTTTTGATTTTTTTAGCATTTTTTATTAGAGCTATGTTAGGTATGTATAATTCTCTAAAAGCCTGGTAGGAAAATAAAATTAAATAAAAAATATAATATAAACATACGTGTCAATTATCAACACTGAATCTTTTCTTAAATACATAATCCAATTACATATTTTAAAATAACTTTGACGTTCTTCACTAACTAACAAAGTATGGATTGAATTGTGCTTCTCAAAATAACATTTATTCAAACTGTACTCATATTAGTCTGTGCAGGCTAAATATTATGTACAGATAGGCCACAAAAAAGACATTAAATACATTTGATATTCAAACAGGCCGTACTCCAGCCCTTATCAGCACTGTACCACTTTAGAGCTTGGAAAGTACATTTTGCATGGGGATAAGAGCAGTGAAGCTCAGCATGGAATAGGAATCACAGGAATAATTTACAAAGATGCACTGTTTGCTGACAGTATATAAAAATGAGTTGAAAATGGCCAGGGTAAGCCTTGAAAATAAAACAGGAATGTGCTTCTCAGCCCTGAAATAACCCTGTTATATAATACATATTTTCTTACATGGGGAATTATGCAAAACCACAAAGCATTTATTCTGTTCAATTTGTACCAATTAACCCCTTCGTGACGGGAGACGTACACTGTACGTCCCGCCACAAAGGGACCGAATGATTTGTCACGTACACTGTACATGACGAGTTATTTGCTGCATTAGAGGGCTGGTAACCGCTGAGAAACAGCGGTTACCATTCATTAATGGATGCCTCAGTATAGAGGCATGTAGATCGTTGGGGAGAGCCCTCCGCACACCTCACAGCAGTCCCGGCCAATTAAGGGATGATGGTGCTCGCAGTGACATTAGTTCACGGATGGCGCCGTGCAGACACAGGAAAAAGGCAGAAAATCACCAGCACTCAGGAATCAAAAGTAAGTATGTCCTTTTATTGGACAGAGGCGTCATAGAAATCAAAGAAACCGACGTTTCGGGGCCACGCAGGGTCCCTTCCTCAAGGCAGAAGACATGACAACAAAGTAATCATTATACCCCACATATATATACCTCCTGCAATCAATCAATAATTAGGAGAATACACCCATAGTGACATCATAGTGGCGGCAAAAAACGCCATGTTTAACGACCAAACAAGTGATAATAAAGCCAATATAACAATACCTTATGAAATCGTACCAATAATCGAGACATCCAGTACAGTGCTGTGGCTGCATAGTGATCAGCATACAAGCAGTATTGATGTATAAGCACTAATTGTTATAGCTGGTATAGTAGATGGACCTTTCATCTCATTTCCGCATACTGCTGGCGCAGGAAAAACTTGTCATAAACAGAGGACGAGCCGACGCGGCTCACAAGGACCGCACGGCGCATGCGCGAGGGCTGTATACCATATATGGTGCGAAGCTTCCTAGGTTGCCATGGAGACTCAAGACATTCGTCAGAGCTCCCATAGCGGCCGTCTTATTCCCGCACAGCTGGCGCAGAAAAAAACCTGTCATAAGCAAAAAGACGAGCCGTCGCGGCTCACAGAAACCACACGGCGCATGCGCAAAGGCTACACCATATATGGTGCGACCAGGGCCGAAGCTACTTGCATTGCTATGGAGACTAGGAGGATACGTCAGAGCTACCAGAGCGGCCGGTTCCAATACAGATGCTGATACACCTTAATATCGGGTGTCTGAGAGTCAAAGCAGAGCCGCAAACATGCCGGCAAAATCCGGCATTCTGACAGCTCGTACAGATCTAGAGATATCTCTCTCAGATCGTATACTGGCTTTTTTTTAATTTCACTTTTAGGAATAGATACATAATGTATCTATTCCTGAAAGAAGAATGTTTCAGTTTTCTGATCGTTGTTGGGACGTTCAAGAAAACCTTTAATTAGTGACAGCTGAATCCTGCAGGGTCAGTGTCACTAACTTATTATTGGCTGTTCTGAAGTTTGAAACAGCCTAATAATAAGTTTTGAAACAGCTTAATAATAACCAAAAATGTATTAATTTATCAAGCAGTAATAGTGAGATTAATTCACAATGACTGCTTGATATAATTAAATAAATAAAATAAAAATGTTAAAAGTTTTTAAAAAATTCTGAAAAGTGTAAAAAAAACTTTTATTTTATTTTACTGTTTATATGTGCTATGGAGCCGCTGATCACCTATATGTGAAACACCCGGTAACGGGTGTGTGCAATGGTCGGGTCCTATCTGCCCGTGCGTGCCCGCTAGGGGGCGCGCGCAAGCAGAAAAAAAATGTAGACGGCAACCCGCCAGTGCTGCAGTGCCGTCCGTCCGTTTTTTTACAACGGGTGGACGGCAAGAGGTTAGATAAAGCCATACTATTCTGATCAATGAGTGCCAAACAGATTAACAGCTGTTGGAAATGAGTACAGTAGCCGGTTGTCATGGTTAACATGTACACTAACTTGCAGGAGTGTGATGAGTACTTCATGTGCTTACCAAGACCTTATTGGTTTTAGGGAGCTATCTCTACGCCCCAGCCCCCGCCCATGTGTGGGAGGGACTGCAACATTCAAATGTGCGCAACTCTATAGACAAACCAGCTAGAGTGATCAGTCTGTCTGAGGCATTTTAGACATATGGTGTCTGCAGGTGTATGCGCATTCGTAACTGGAACGTTTATGACATATGTAGTGTCTGATAGCGCGAGCATGTGAAGATACAGTGTAACTAGGTAACCATTGACAATAACTAGTGATGGGCAGAACACCCCCCTGTTTGGTTCGAATTCGAACTTCTGAGCATGGGAAAAGTTTGAATTCAAACTCGAACTCAATGCAAGTCTATGGGGGTAGAACTTTGAACATCAAATGTCCCCATTTTGAAGCCTTATATGCAATGTATTGGCCATAAAAAGTATATGGGGATCCGGGTACTGCCGTGGGGGACATGAATCAATGAAAAGAAAACTTTTAAAAAATAAAGTTTTTAACCACTTCCAGGCCGGTCCCCTCAGCGACGCCCCATCGCGCAGGCGAGCCGGAAATGCCTGATATTTAAAAACAGGCAGCGATGCCTGTTAACATACAAGCGATCCACTTGTATAAGGCCCCGGTATGTGCACCCCCTCTGCGGCTCCCCCCCTCCCGCTGTCAAGCTGGTCCCGGGCTCCGCTGTGCCCGGTGCGAGCCCCGGGACCAGCATAGTGCCTCTATCACAGGGGATTCTTGTGTCACTCTCCAGCTTCAGATTTATGAACGATTTATGAACTTTGTTTGTTTTTTTACATTCATCACTTATAGAATTTATTGTTTTTTAGCCACATTTACTTAGTCACTTTTTATATCTGGATGGTCGATATCCAGTCTTTATTAAGCAGCCTGTGCCTGTTTACAGATGCCCACAGCTCAGAGGAAGATCTGGTTTGAGGGAGATGTGGCTTACTAGGGACCTCGGCAGCCTCATCTGTCACATAGCCCACCTGAGAGGCACACAGCCCACCTGAGAGCCGCACTTCTGCACAACAACATAGAAGAAAAATTGGAAACCCTAGGATATATTAGGTCAGGGGTAGGCAAACTTGGCATTGTGCTAAACTGTGCTAAAACTATAGATCCCTTCATACCTTTGCATCTGGGAGTCATGCCTGTGGCTGTCAGAATCTTGCAATGCCTCATGGGACTTGTAGTTCCACAACAGCTGGCGTGTTGAGTTAGTCTACCCCTATATTAGGTGGTGAGATAGAATTATCATTGGAGCAAAAATATCACTGGATTTTTGCACTGCCTTTTTGTTTCTGTGTATATTTTATTTTAGTCAGGAGTTTAGAAAATATAGATATATTCTGATGATTCTGACAGGTTTGTGAAGAACAGTGATCAAAATATCCATGATGTATAATGCTGGATTTTACAATAAGTATAACTGACAATCTAATTTCTACATAAGATCAGAGAGCAAAACAGAAACTGGGAATGTTATGTAATATCAAGGACAAGAATAATTCTTTGCTTAATCTCTGCAAAGGTCAAACTAACCACTCTTCTCACTCTTTTAAGTTTGAAACCCCCCTGCCTTGCTAAGATGTGATCTTCATCTAACTTACAGACCTCTTGCTAGTAGTAAGTCTTTTGGATTTTGTCTGTAAGAGAAAAGAAATACTTGGCATTACCATTGTCATCTATCACAGTATTTACGTGAATACTAAGTATTATCCCTACAGAGCAAATTATGTAAATTAGGAAAGAAAAAACAGAGCAGGCATTTTGTATTCATTTAATTATAATAAAGGCTTTACGAAATGGCCTGAAAATCAAAGTACAATCAGCAGGAGCTATCATTTTTGAAAAATCCTTCTTTCAACTTTTAAAATACCTTATGCCTTTGTAATTTTCCTACACATAATATAAACAGCAAACATAGCATTTTCTTGTGATCTAGAGGTTTTTGTTTTTTTTAAGAATGACAGAGCTTTGCTAAGTAATTAAAATATTGTGAGCTGGATTGTCTTTAGAATAAAGCTATTAAATGCTAAAAAGTATGTTCCTAACACTATATGATAATATTGTATATTACTTGCTGTAGATGTTGGTTAATTTTATTTGGAAATTATTTGTCAAATGAAAGAGTTCATATTTAGGTAATTTTGTCTAGGTAAAATGACGAACGTGTCTGTTTTAGTCTGATTATTAAAAAGAAAACCAAATTCAGGCTTTTTTATAAATTTGAATATAATAACATCACATATTTAGAAAGAAAACAGCATATCTATTACCATTATACAACAATGATTCATTCTATATGTCTGTAAACCCATCACACTTGATTTGTTGACTGTAAAGGGAGCAAAGATAGCCAGTGCCCTCATACATGCCGCGTGTGACTTATTAATACCAAAGAAGGTGATTTATTAATGTTCTGCCCAGCATATAGCTGGGCAGATGCTCTTTGCACAGCACTAGTGACTCTAGATGGCTCTGCGGAACATAGGGAATTGGTTTCTCTTTCAAATAATTCAAAATATTTTCATGGTTAGGTTAGGAGATGATTCTTTTTGACTGTTTATTTTGCATTCTGAAGTTTATTTTTGTGCTAGTTGTTTTCTTCCCCAAAATAGGTAGTAAATGCCATGATAAAGTATAGTGATACAATATCTGAAATGATTAACTCACCTAATTCACCAAAAACCAAATAACAAGTAACAGCGTAAAAATTATTAATATATTAAAATATTCAGCGCTAAAAACTATACACCACATTTTGTGTATTAAATTCTAAAGTGCATAAACCCTATTGCATACATCATTAAAGTGCAAAACACAATATGCAAAAGTGTTCATGTATACATATATACAGTACTATTTGCCCTTAAAAAAAAAGTGGATACATTTTTTTTTTTAAACAGTGGGGGGGGGAATTCATCAAAACTGGAGCAGACAGAATCTGGAGAAGTTGCCCAAGGCAACCAATCTGCTTCTCTTTTATTTTCAAAGCTTGACTGAACAAACTGAAGATACAATAGAAGCTGATTAGTTGCCATTCACAACTGCTCAAGATTCTGTCTGCTTCAGTTTTGATAAATTCCCCCCAGTGTCTCTTCATAAAATTTGTTTAAAGGAGAACTATGGGGTTAAGTCTTTTCTCCATAGTTTTCCTTAGGGTAATGGCACACAAACTAGCGTCCTCCCATCACCCTAGGCTCAGTATACCGCGAGCTGTAGCTCGCGGCATACTGAGACGCCGCAGTATACTGAGGCGCCACAGCTGAAGCGGATCCCGACAATTGTGCCGGGATCCGCCCAGCTGCGTGACTGACAGCTGGCTCTGCCTATCTAAAGGCAGAGCCAGCGGTCCGCGCCCCCTCCCCCATCCGTTCCGCCAGTCAGCGCTGGCGGATCGGAGCAGGGAGGGGGGAATCCAGCCCCTCCCCTGTCACGGCAGAGAGCCGTGACAGGATCGAGAGGTGAGCGAACACCGGTATGTGTTCACTCACCTCCCGATCTACTGAGCCGACCTGTGACAGTCTCATTGTCACAGGTCGGCTAGAATTATGAGGTGAGTGAAAAGCACTCACCTCATAGTTCTCCTTTTAAGCTGGCCATCCACCTATAGATTTTCTATAAATTTTTTTATATCAGCCTATGGTCAGATGGAAAAAGTGCAACAGATTCCTCCATCTATGCTAAACTGTGTGGATGGAGGAATCTCCCACTGGGCCAAGCTTCAGTATCTTGCTAGTCGGCCATGCCGGCTCTCGAAATACCTGAACAATCTGATTGGATGCAGGCATTGTTCAGGTATTTTGAGAGCCAGCGGGGCCGACTAGCAACATACTGAGGCTTGGCCCAGTGGAAGAATTCTCCATCCACACAGTTTAGCGTAAATGGAGGAATCTGTTGCAATTTTTCCATCTGACCATTGAAAATCTGCAGATAAACTATAGGTCTATGGCCAACTTTACATATTACTAATCTTCTCTTCATTTCAAACAATGTGCTCCCCTTTCTCCCACATCAGTGCTCTTGTTTAACATATGAAAAACACCACTTTTATTACCTTCCCATCACAGAAAGGTAAATGAACTTAACTGAGAATCCCTCTAATTCTCCACACCTTTTGCTTTACTTTGTAAGCAGGTAATAAAATTTCACCAATCCAACCAGGTTATATAATTTCACCAATCCACCAGAATCAAAGGGATTATCAATCAGGCTATATTACCTTTCGGTGATGGGAAGGTAATAAAATTAGGGAGTGTGTTTCAAATATGTTGCACTAGAGCCTGATGTGGTAGAAAGTGGAGAGCATTGTTTGAAGCAAAGATCACTAATACATAAACAACTTTTATTAAAAGATAATGAGGATGATTTATTAAAACTGGAGAAGAAAGTCTGGAGCAGCTATGCATGGTATGGCATGGCTGGTATGTTTCATTTTCAAATCTTAACTGAACAAACTGAAGAGAGAAGCTGATTGGTTGCCATAAGCAACTGCTCCAGATTCTGCCTGCTCCAGTTTTGATAAATTCACCCCACTGTATATCTACTTTGTTCTACTATAAGGTATATAGTACTGTATATTTGTATACATATACAATTCTCCACCTCTAAAGATTCATTTTTTACATATAAGGGTTGCGCACTTTAGAGTTTATGTAAATATATATATTATATAGAGTACATTATTTATGCGTTGAATGAAGAATTCAATCACAGGAGCTGCCAAATAAAAATGGCAATACCTCGTAATTCTGTCGCCTTTTAGAGAGGGCTATTGCATTCTCCTTACCTTTACCTTACACTCTAATGGAATTACACTTATTATTATCATAAATTTCAAGATGAGATGATGAGAACTAAATCTTCATACATTACTCTGTTAGCGTGTGATGAATTTATTTTCAAGTCAATGTAATCTCCAGTTGGCTGAAACCCCCACCCCTACTCGGCCTATTTGGCCCTGATTTTCAAAATGTTATGCACATTCCCTTAACACTTGCTCATGAAATATTAACTACACACACATTAAGATCACATACACATATGCACAGAGGGGACAGAGATCGCATACATACACACACAGGTGACAGAGATTATACACATACACAAGTGCAAGTATCTCACTCACACACAAGGGGAATTATCTCACATGCACAGAAACTGGGGAAAATACAAACACACAGGTTAACACATGGACAAGAGGGTCAGGCCTCCTCCACACAGAGAATGGTGACAAGTATTCACAAAGGCCTCCATGCACAGCAACTTCCAGCCCCTGCACTGCACTACCTACCTGAAAGACCTAACACTCTGTGCCTCCTCCAGGGATCTCCACATTCTACAAGCCCACCAACATGGAGCACCCCCACTTTAGGGGGTGACCCCTTGGCTGGATACATCCTGATGTGGTGACACAATGTGGTGCAGCTTCTTATGTGGCATACAGGCCAGCCACACACTCCAGTGACAGAGATATCTGCTGCGCACTGCGGAAATTGTGAGCCCAATCATGGAGTCCATCGCACAGCTCCCAGCCTCATATCCCACTTTTCAATAACAACTGGCTCAGAAAATACTATGACAAGTATCAAGTTAAAACTCAGCCCGAAAGAGGCTGGAGCCCAGTATTGGCCATGGCTTGATGGTTGAGACACACTGTTTTTGAGTGTAAAATTCAGCCAGCTAAGTGGTGATCATGTAACAGCAGTGTAGTAGTGTACTGAGATTACTAAAGACAACACCAAAAAACAAAAAAAATCACTAAAAGTAAAAAAAAAAAAAACACACTACGTGCTGAGGGTATTTATATGCTGCCTGGAGTGAATCCTCCAGTGATAAATTACCATATTTGTTTTAATATTATTTTCAGGCCAAATGTGTACATGATTATTCCTTTGTGTACCTAACTGAAACAAAAGCATTATTTGAAACATCAGTGTACAATGAGCTAGTTAGGGTCAGGGATGACATTTTTAATGCATTCATTTGCATGCTCATGTGATTCCACAATGCCAACATACCATACCAATTTATGCCTGCTCTTACTTATTTCCTTTTAGTCGGGCCATTTACATTTGTGAAAGCAATCTGTTCCCCAACCTGTTTATGTACAGTACTCTAAAACTGTTCCTTGGTAATGGAAGGGCTCAGAGCTTTTGGGTCCTCTGCATAACTTTGAATTCTTTTTCATATCATTTGTGACCTGCAACATGTACTGTTAGCTCCAGCTGAATCTTCGACTGTGCCTATATAATTTTTTTGAGTTTAACAGGCTCAAGGCAGAATTATTTCAGAGGTATTAGAAATATCAACCTGGCAGAACAGTTGATTGGGTAATAAAGAAACAAAGCAACCCACAAGTAAAGGTGGGCATCGTGGGTGTCAGCATAAGTGTGTGAATTGGTGATTATATAATGTATATTTAATATATGGTGGCCAGTGGCAAAAAGATTTGGCTAATGTAGTATCCATAACCACGCATATAATATATACTGTATGTAGATTGGGCCCAATATATAATTTTTATAAAAGTAATTATGATTCTTTCTTAATGGATTAGTAAATGAATATTTTTATGTACATGTACAGAAAGTGAGAAATTTATAGAAGGAAACAGTTGGGATAAAGATACAGATGCTGAGTCAGATAAGGGATGATGGTGGGCACCAGCATTTTCAAGAGAAAAATTAGTTTAGTGTTCATAGTTTTCAAAGTGCAGAAATCAAAGAGTGGCTTTACTGAGTAAATTCATACTTTTAATGCATAGGCTTTCATCAATTTATCAACCCTTTCAATGTCAAAGACATATGGCATGGCAATGGAAGGGGTAAAACAAGGCAGCTGGTGTGATCTCGCTGTTGGAATATAAAAAGTTGAGTCAATCCATCAACCTGTAACAACAAAATAATTTTTGGGTGGACGTGCCCTTTAATAGCCAGTGCAAGGGTGCCCTGGAACTACAAGTCAAAGCATGCCATGGACATTCCCTGGTTGATTTTATAAATGCTTTGGCTTCTCCATAACTGGTGAGTCACTAGTGGTGTGAAGGGATGAGTGAAACAAGCAAAGTTTGGTTTGCAGGAGGTTCGGCGGATCCAGAAGAAAGTCAGTGAACCCTGATCATATTGTCGAATCCTATTGCAGTCTATGGGAGCCATAGACTAAAAACTTACTATTTTAAGGCAATTTTGCAAATTTATGTTGTTACAAAAAGTCCATGGCAACCTGAGCACTGCCATGGGGGACAAATACCAGTGCAAAGAAAAATAACATTTAAAAAATATCATTTAGTGGGAAGAGGGTCTTTTAATGCAGCTTAGAGAACAACATTAAAAATACACAAATCCTTCAAATAACATGCCTGAAGTTTTAGAGCAATACAATGTAGCGCTTTAAAAGTAACATTTTTGTAACAAATCCTTCAAATAGCATGCTTGGAAGTGCCTTTAAACCGTACGTGAAGTTTTAGAGCAGTACAATGTAGCACTTTAAAAGTAACATTTTTGTTTACAAAGACCTGTTAGAGGCATTTACAGGCAGTAGCACTACTGCAGCTAAATGGCAGATCCCTGGATGGCTTCTATTTGTAAACAAACCAGCCAAGGATCGTGGGTGACGTCATTGACCAAATCTGGTCATGATTTTACTTGGTTGTGGTTATGTCAGCCGGGATCCCCAACCGGTTTGTTGACATACAGCAGATGACAGGGGACCTGTCATTTGTGATGGAAGTAGTAGTCGGGAGCCAGTTAGTCAGGGCAAGAGGTGGATCATCATGATTGTTGATGATCTACTACATCACTGGATGGCATGACTAACATTGTATTTACATCGAGGGACAGTGCGGGTGTTTTTGATGACTATTTACTCTTTTTTTTTTGTTAATGAGTAAAAAAGGGGTACTGAATATCATGTATCCACTTCCCTACAGGGAGGCGAACATTTGGGTGGCCTCTTATTTTAATTGGAGCTTCTAGATTCTGATAAGTTCCCCCACAAACCCCTTTCGGAGAATGGAATGTGGGGATAGGGCCCTTGTCACTTGACTTGCGGCTTTGTGCCCACCTTCCCCTTGCAAGGTACCCTCCCAATGCTGAAAGCATGTGCCCCACCTAATGAATCATACCAGAACACATGCCTACAACATGTGGGAGGGTATCTTGGAAGGGGGGCAGCAAATCCTCACTCACTTGCAAGGCACCTTGTCCACATGTTTATGGGAACAAGCACCTCATCCCTACATACTGTCCTTCAAAGTGTGGAGGTACTTAGAATTAGAATCTGGAAGCACCCTTTACATTAAAAGGGCTCCAAATATCCACCCCCCAGGTGGTTGAGTACAGTATGCATATCTATAATGATGTAGAGGTTTATGTGCGGGACTTGTTAGAATCTGGAATCTGACATAGTCCTTTATTTGCTTTATTTGAAAAAAAGAAAGTAAACAGTGCTATCAACTGTAAATTTAAAAAAAAAATTGAAAGTGTGTTCATGGCCACATTTTGCAAGGTCTGGGAACCGTGGGCCTTCAACTTCTTACCACCTGACTTTGATAAAACAGTACTGGAATTTTAATTACTGAGGATTCCTTTCATAAATATGTGGGACTGTAAGACCCCTTGGCCATTTCTACCTTTACTCTCTTTTCTCTTTCTTTTCTTTACCGGTCTGCTTACTTTTCCCTTTTTTCTTTCTTCTTTCCATTCTTCTCATACCCCGCTTTACCCGACTAAACCCGGTCATCTCCATTGCAATAAAACTTAATGAATTGGAAAAGAGCTGGCACTCATAGCAATCTTTTTAATTGCGTCTCTTTATTGAAAAGGTATAAAAGCAGCTACTAAAAATGGTAACATGTTTCAGTCTACCAAGGCACCTTTATCTAAGCTACTAGCCCCTTGGTTCAGCATCAAGGTTACACTTTATTTGGCAACTGGTGTAAAGTTCACTTATCACTTGTTGTGTACTATTCCAAACACCTTTAAATTGTTTTGAAATTATTTCACACTTTGTCAATAAAAAGTTATATTAAAAAATAATTGAAGGGTGTTCTTTGGAGCACACCACTTTTGCGCACTGGTATGTGGTAATGTGCTGTACAGTAAGGGCAACTTTGCCTGTTTCAACAAGTGTGGAACTAAAGTCAACTTGTGAGAAGGCAACTAGCAAACATCCTTCAGCAAAAACACATTGGAAGAAGCTTGAGCACTCACCAGTCATTCACCTTGTCTGTCTCGCTGGACCAGTGTGGGTGAGTGGCACTGAAACCATGCTGAATGTGGCACTATAAAGTGAGTGCATTTGCTTTTATCACTTTTTTGTTTTTAATAAAGTTTTTAAAACCGTAACACACTATCTCCAGCAAATATTGTTTCCATTGCATTGCTGCAGAGGTGAAGTTTGCTGAGATGATGGATCTAAAGATGAATACCAGCATGTAAAAGTGCTTTAGACCTTTAATAAAAAAAAGGTCATTAACGTTCAGTGAGTGGTTCAGGAGAGTACTAGTTTGGGGAACACCATTTGCTCTTTTTCTTAAGTGTATTAACAAGAGGTGATTTGGAAGGAAAAAAGACAGAACAATTTGATTCATTGAAAGACTTTTATTGATTTGTATTTATTCACTGCAGCATTGAATATTATTTCAGGTTATGTAAAAGCATATGTTTTTTGTAACAATTATATTTGAAGTAGAATTAAACTCTCAATTGGTTTGTCAATAATATATCCTGATTAAACAAATATATATTGCCGTGCAAAGTATTTCTTTACATTTTTGCCCAAGATCTTACAGTCATGGTGTTTCCAAAGAGCTGCCTCCAACTCTCTCAGCTCCATATCCCTGCATTTCCTGTCCAGTACAAGATCACAAGGTAAAGCACAGTCTCCAGCAGTTGTTCATCTACTAGTTTGACAAAGGGAGAAGGAAGAAGGGAGGATAATGGAGGAGGGGAAGGGGAGTGGCTTGCCTTGCTGTGTCTGTGTGTTTGTGGAGAGACACGCAGCTTAGTAGCACACACATGGGTGGCTCCATAAGAACCATGAAGGACCATGAAGGACACAGGAATCATCAGGACCATGAAGGACACAGGAACCATCAGGACCATGAAGGACATAGGAACCATCAAGGGAAAGGAGCAACCCAAAAACAGGATATCGGGGCCATTGCTCTGGACCAGCTTATTGTGCAGGCAGCTATCATTTTTAGACATCATAGAGCAGCATCCATTGTAAGTTATTCACTCAGCATTTGAAATAGTTAAAACCTTTTGACTTTAATATCACTTTAAGCACAGTTTCACAGTTGGTTTGCACAGATTATGCTTGATTCATTGCTATATACTATGACCTTTGTTTTTTTCCCCTGCAGCTATGCTTCCAGTGCAGTGAAGCCAAACTCCAGATTTATTAAATGTAATGGCAGCTATGGCAAATGGCAGGCAAAATATGAGGTACTTTGGAGGACACAAAATAGAAAGATTTTATCCGGAGACGGACACTGTTTTTCGATTAACCCCTTCCTCACAAGTGAGGTTTTTAATTGTCAAGACTCAACAGCCCAAGACTAAACGAAACGTAAAGTACTAAAAAGAACTCGGTATAATCCCAAAGGGATTTAGACCATAGTAGTCATAAAGGGTCGGAGTCGCCACTGTATCCAGTAAAAAAACACTTTATTATGACAATTTAGATGCACATGGATAAAACCAGAGAACACAAAAACACCCACTTTTGGTGATACTAAAACAGTAATATTGACAACGTTGTCTCACTTTCACACATCACTCACTCATATGGACTGGCTGATACAGTTAATTTGTTTGCCAGTGGAGCTCAAAAGAAAGAAGGTATCCAATTTGTTACTTTATAAAATGCACAATAAGTTGTTTTTAGAACAGAGCAAGATCTTTAAGCCCGGTTGGAAAAGTGGCAAGGTATTAAACACGTTAAAAATAATGTATGTGTAGAATATGATCTACTTGTATGCAAAGCGTTTAGAGACCCCCTATCTTGGAGGTACTAAAAGGTGCGGGAAATGATCAGGGACTTCGTGAATTTACTTCCACCAGTGTATTTTCACGGGTATATAACAGGATCCCTAATATAATCAATCAGGTGGTATGCATATGGATGGGCCCAGTATATTTGAGTTCACTTGATGGTCCAATCACACAGTCCAGAACTATCACTAGAATGGTATATAAAAAATCCTGTTTCCCCGAAAATAAGACCCACCCCGAAAATAAGACCTAGTACTATTTTTGGGAATTGCTAAAATATAAGACCTACCCTGAAAATAAGACCTAGTTGTGACCATTCCCAGGGCCAGTGGTGGCATAAGGGGGAACTTGAAGAGCCGCAGGAGAGAATCAGTGGTGCCAACGAAGCCAGCGCTACAGGAAGCGAGGCGGCAGCGAAGGGAGCAGAGCTGTATAAGCCGATGCTGCCTCTATAGCGCCGGCTCCTGTCACAGGTGAAGTGATACCAAATGCACTCAGCCTGTGAGTAATCGATAGTGAAAGTGCGCTTCGCTCATTCTGGGCAGCGATTTTATATGCAAAGAAGTATACCTCCGGATACAGTCCGAGACAGGGTAGGATGGTACTCACGATTGGGAGTCTCACAGATTTTACCACTGGAACCACCAGTATGATGTAACAGTCTTTTTTGTCCGGGCTGCAGTTTTCCCTGCAATCATGGGATTATCACGCCGTTTGAACAACCTGAATGCTCCGTTATTTTCTTTTAGTTAGGGCTAGCCAAATTGGCCCTTAGTTTTAAGTTTGGTATAGATGAATGTGCTGCGGTTCCTTCATCCAGCATCGTAACCTGACAAGCAGGTGTATAATCAGCCGTACGTCATCTGCATAGCGTTGACGCATTTTGCCCCGTCTCTTTTTATGACTACTGTAGTCTAAATCCCTTTGGGAGTTATTTTTAGTACTTTGGAGGACACCACTGTTGTGAAGAAGTGAACACTGATTTGCCACATGCAAAGGACAGCTATACCTGTTTGAGCAGCAAACCAAAGCCACCTTGTGGGAGGGTGCCCAACCTTCTCCTATTTAGTTTGCTCCTTTACTTGAGCCACCATCAGGAAAAGCAGTAAAGCTCGTTTTGTCACACATTCTGAGAGAGGCCCATTTGGTGCTCCCTCTTGAGCGGTGGCAGTAGATCCCCACATGGTTTTCCCCTTGGTTCGGTGAAATGCTGGTACAGCCACTGCAGCATGGTTCCAAGTGTATCACATGTCAGGCAGTTAGCAGGCAGATTGTGTTGCTGCTGATTTTGGCCTGGCGAACACTTGTTGGGTATGACTGCCTAACCTGACCACACACTCTTCTAGCCTGTTGAAGGACATACTGGAAACCAGGGACCTCCCCAAAAACTACTGCACCACAAGTGTCAGAACATGTGCCAGGCAAGGTATGTGTTTGAACTTTACCTGTTGAAGAGCAGCCAGTAGGTTAGTGCTGTTTCCGTACACAACTTTGCTTGGTGCAAGATGACACGAGGAGTTAGCCACCTCTCAGCTTGCCCCTAAAGAGTGCCTTCTGCCCCCCAGGCATACCAGGTGCAAAACAGCATGGCAGTTTTTTTGCCTGGCTTATTGCTTTTGCTCTGGAGCACTTGTTGGAGATAGGAGGTTCTTAGGAGACACTAGATTCCATTGAGAAGAAGAAAGGGGGGTGACTACTCTGTCACCATTACCAAGGTGCAGGACATGGGCAGCACCATTAGCTCCACTGCTGTGCCCTGTCTTGCATCTTTTCCAGCCACCAGCAAATCTGGGTCATGAAGCACATGAAGGAGATTAACTGTGTCTGTCCAAGCTTGCTGTCCAGCAACACAGAGACTTTACCTTCCACATGCAGGTGGAAAGTAGGGAAGGCCTTCTGGGCAACAAAATGGCTGCAAAGTACTTGCCACTGTGGTGCAGCACAGCCAAGAAACTTACAGAAGGGGACCAACACCACCAACTAAAAATGTAAAGGCAACAGTTTTGTTTAGCCTGGCATTAATATGCTAGCCATAGGGGTGGTTAGGGGACTTTTTTTCTTCCGCTCCAGCAGCTGTGGAAGAGACACCTGCCTGGTCAATGATGCTGCTGAAGATGGCAGGGGGGGATTTTAGAGACGTATGGCAAGGTTCTAGCCTAAACTTGGCCCTACTCAGAAGGCCCCACACTGACCCCCTTCCATTCTTGATGTGCCAAAAGGTAGTCCTCTGAAACCCCTTGTGAGACTTTACTTTGCTTGGGGCCACAGATGTTGCAGCCAATGTACGGGGGTGTGTAAAGAATTATCTGCACTCCAGTTATATTAAAACTTCTGTTGGCCATACTGTCTTATCAGCGCTTACCATTCAAGTCCACTGTCACCAGTCACTGCTGTGCAGGTATGAACATGTTACATCAGTTAATTTGTAACTTTGGTGCGAGAGAAAATGGATGCCCCACTTGTGATTTGCACAAAAGAATAGCAGCGTGCAGTGATTCCTTTTTTGTGGTCTGACAGTACATGTTACAATAAGGCGTGAGCAAGAGTGCGGATAATATTTGACTCACCCTTATAGAATCTTGTGGAGGAGGGAGGTGGAAAGTGAGGAACAAGGAGGAGGAGTGCAGGCCTTTTGCTGTCGATCAGTAACATTGAGGTGCTGCTCCCACCAAGCTCTTTGGTGCATATGTTTCCTAATTCATGTGGTACCCAAAGGGCTAGTACTTTTACAGTGGCTGATACACTGCAAGCAGAGGCTACAGACTGCAATGGTGCTGTAGGTACAGCAGATACAGTTAAAAAAAATGCAGACACTGCAAGGCTGTTTCATTTTGCTACCTTTTTAAGTGATCACATACTGTTCTAATGTTATAGGAGAGTGTTCAGAGAATTTGGGGTTGTGGAGTATTGCTATATTTAAGCCAAGCAATAATGTAAAAGTATAAAAGTCTACTACACATGCTACATATGTGATGCCATAATATTCTCTACTCAGATTTACAATATGTGCTGAATGAAGATATGACTCAAATTATATGCACAAATTACATTTCAAACGTTTGATAATAGAACAATATTTAATAAATAAAAGCATCATAATAATTTTTAATGCAGTTTTTATTACAATTATTACTATAATATACATGATGTGGAACATTTTAATTGGTGATATTTTCTAATTGTTAATTTTACCATGATAAGCCAACTACCATGCTTGTAACAAATTCAGTGCCATTACTTCTTAAACTGTCACATACTTAATTAAATTTTATTTTTGTTTTGTTTATTTTTTATTTTTTATGTTTTTTGTTTTATTTATTTTATTATTATTCAATTATTAAAAATCATGTGCAATTATTCTTAGGTGGATTATACTTATATGGCTGATGGATTATTCATTTTTTTAGAAATATCCTTATATGACATTCAAATACTCCTGAAAAGTTGAAATTAACTCACACAACTAGTGTTTGAATTTAAAAGTTCTGAATTTTTTTCACATTTTTTCAAAGAACCGATGGGGATGAGCGGAGATATTTGCCTGTCATGGAATGTATAATAGTGTCACTGAGATCAGCTGGGAGATTCACATAAGCTCCATCTACACGTCTTAGCAGCATGCACACAATGAAATATCTATTTTCTTATCTTAGCGCCTACAAGCTAGCTAGCTGTGTTTATGATGAGTTCTTATGACCATTAGAACTCATTAATATACCAAGAGGATCCCTAAGCTGCCAAATAGGGTACATTGGTTGCAAATAAGAGACTGTGTACCCGTGGTTACCCTTACACAGTGTTTACTTTTCATTGTTAGACAAACAGTAATTAGTAAAAAAGTTCCCTCTTTATTTTTTGAAAATATAGATTAACTATATAAGGACTTCATTCATATTTTGAGTTAAAGTAGAATTTTTCGCATACATCTACTGCCAGCAAGCGACTCCTAAAAACTACTGGAAACAAGAAGATGATCAGATCAAGAGGCATCATTCAGGGTAAGTCAGGGGGCACTTTTTTTTTACTTATTTAATGTTTATTGTGAGTTTTCCAAAGCATAAACATAAACAATACAAAGGCAATGGTGGTTTACATCAAGACAGGCGGTGTAAGCTCAAGACTCATAATAAACGACATGTGTCACTCGTTGTAAATATAAAGAAATAACCATGAGCCTTCACCAGACGCACATGGGGGCACGAACAGTGACAAGGGAGGAAGGGGGGCGGGTGAGGAGGGGTGGTTCGGGTGTGGTTTTGCCAGGATCTGCTATAAGAGCATACATCTCACGCTGGGTGTTACCAGGTGAGCATGTGTAGTTAGTCAGATGGTACATTAGGTGCCGTTGGAGATGTTACCAGCAGAGAGGCATATCTGTCAGTTGTTTTAAAGTGTATCCAGCATGCCCAGGTAGCATAGAATGTGGTATATGTATCTGTGCTAGAGTGATGGAGTTCCTCCATCAACCTTAATCTATCCACTCTGGTTAACCATTCTGCAATGGTGGGCATCTGTGGGGATCGCCAGTATTTGGGTATGAGCGCCTTGGCTGCATTCAGCAAATAAGGAGCTAACAATTTCTTGTATGATTTTGTGGACATTGGGGTAAGGTGGAAGAGGCATTGCCAAGGGTCCAGGATAGTAGGTATACCGGTGATGTCTGTGATAAGGTCAGTAATCTCCGTCCAGTATTTCCGCACCTGTGTGCACTCCCACCATATGTGAGCGAAACTGCCCATCGAGCCACAGGAGCGCCAACAAAGCGGAGGGGTGGACGGGCATATTGCATGTGCTGTAAGAGGCACCATGTACCATCTGGCTAAAAGTTTGTAATTTACTTCTTGCATATAACTATGTGGTGAGGCTGACAGACATACTCATAACAGTTTAGTGCGTTGTGAGGTACTAAGGGGCCTCTGGAGATCCCTTTCCCATTTTTCGATGTATGCTGGGGGGCGAGGGGTAATTCAGGTCCCCGATGATCTTGGTTGACAGAGTATGACTAGGTGGTTCAGAAGAGCTCAGAAGTTGTTCAAAGGGTAAGAAGTGTGGAGTGTCTCATAGGGGGCCAGGCAAGGAAGCAATAAAATGTTGAAGCTGACGATGTTTCCAAAAGTCCATAGCGAAGGTCCCCCAGCGTGCCCGCAAGGATTGGATGGGCAGGAGGTTGGTTCCCTGGACTACATCCTTTAGATGAAGACACGTCGTGTCTGTCCATAGCAAGAAAGTCCGGTCAGATTTCCCCGGTGGGAAATAGTCCGATCCTGTTAGGGGTAGCAAGAGCGAGTTGTAGTGCCACCCATGGACTTTGTGCAGCCTGTCCCATGTGAGCAAGGCTGCTACAGTGAGTGGTGAGGTTGTGGGGGAGAGGGAACGCTTTGATGGAGGTACCAATATACATTCAGCTAGGGTGGTTGCGCACAGGTCATTTTCCAAGGGAACCCATCCTTTATGCGAGGCATTGTAGGTCCAATCAGCCAACCTGACTAATTGGGCGGCCTTGTGGTAGGACTTGAGGTCAGGAAGGCCCAGTCCGCCTTTGGTCTTGTGTGGGCTGAGTACCTGGTGGGATATTCTGGGTTTTTTATGACGCCATACGAATTTAGATATCAGGGCTTTCAATGTGGAGAAATAATCTGCGGGGAGGGTGACAGGAAGCATTTGGAAGTAGAAAGGGATTTTGGGGAGGACCATCATTTTCACAGCATTAATTCTGCCTATCCATGACAGGGAACGAATGGGGTAGGACGCAAGGTCTAATTTTATGGTGTTCAGTAAGGGGATGTAGTTACTATTGTAAAGGGTAGATGTCTTCGGGGTAAGGAGTATGCCAAGGGAGCGTAAGCCATGTTTTTGCCATATGAATGGAAAGTGTGGCGCTAGGCTCTGTTTGTCCGCCTCTGTCACCGTTATGCCCATAATCTCTGATTTTGCCAGGTTGATTTTGAAGTTAGACAGTTCACCGTATATACGTAGTTCTGACAAGATATTAGGAAGCGATGTTCTAGGGTTGCGCACATAGAAGAGAATGTCATCGGCGTATGCCGCAAGCTTGTATTCATTAGCAGAGTGAGCGATACCCTGTATGTCTGGGTGTTTCCTGATCGTGGCTAGAAAGGGCTCTAGAGAGAGAATGAACAGCAACGGTGACAGAGGGCACCCCTGGCGTGTGCCGTTATGCAGCTGAAATGAAGGAGATAAGGTGCCATTTACCCGGACTCTGGCTGTAGGGGAGTTATATAGGGCCGAGATCCATGCCAGCATCCGAGGACCTATCCCCAGCTTTTGTAGTGTAGCGAACATGAAGCTCCAGTCCACTCTGTCAAATGCCTTTTCGGCGTCAGATGACAGTAATAGGACTGGAGACTTCTGGGTATTGGCTAGGTGGATCAAGGAGATAGATTTAAGGGCACTGTCCCTGGCCTCCCGCCCTGGGACAAACCCGACTTGGTCCGGGTGTATCCACTGGGGAAGGAGGGGGTTGAGCCTAGTGGCCAGGATTTTTGCGTATAATTTGGTGTCCACATTTAACAAGGAGATGGGGCGGTAGCTAGAGCAGCTGGATGGATCTTTACCGGGTTTTGCTAGGATTGTGATATGGGCCAGTAGTGATTCTGGACGCATGGGCGAGTCACCTGCTATAGAGTTTACATATCGACAAAAGTAGGGGGAGAGGAGGTCTTGAAAGTGTTTAAAGTATAAAAGTGGGAAACCATCTGGTCCAGGGCTTTTGCCTAATGGGGTTGATTTAATAGCCAATTTGAATTCTTCGGATGTGATGGGTGTGTCTAGGGACTGTAATAATTGGGCGTCTAGGGAGGGCAAACCCGCGTTATTCAGATAGGAGGTGATTTTGGAAATGAGATCAGGTGGTGGGGGGGGATGATGGGTCAGATCGTACTTTGTAAAGCTCTTGGTAGTATTCTTGGAAAGCTACGGCTATGTCAGCTGAGAGGTGGGCCATGGAGTCCGCTTTGGTTTTAATTTTTGGGACATAGGTGGCAGTGCTTTTGGACCTCAATGTTCTCGCTAGGAGTTTGCCCAGTTTATTTCCTAGTTCATAGAATTGTTTATCTATTTTAGCGAAGGCTTGTCTAGTGTCCGATTCCTAGAGCTCTCGGAGGTGAGTCCTCCGTAGAAGGAGTGTTTGGTATACCGTTTTATCAAGAGTAGCTTTGTGTGATTGTTCCAAGGAGTGTATTTCAGATAGCAATGAGCGAATCTGAAGGAGACGGTCTTTTTTCCGCTTAGAGCCCTCCGCCACTAGGACACCTCTCACCACCGACTGGCTGGTGCGACCGAACCCTCGTCATTCTCAGCAAAGTACGAGGTCAGACGGTCTGTGATTACCAGGTCATGGAGTAGGGGTTCGTTAAGCCTCCAGTTGTATTGACGATGGGGTGCATTAAGTACATTGAGTGTAACCGATACCGGAGCGTGGTCTGAGATGGTCATAGGGAGAATCTCAGTAGACACTACCATGTCCAGGAGGAAATGGTCCAAGAAGACCATATCCAGCCTGGAGTAGGTACAGTGCACCGCGGAGTAGTGGGTGTAATCCCGCTCTTTAGGGTGGAATACCCGCCATACGTCAACCAACTGGGACCCATGAAGTGTCCTGCAAACTGCATTCATGTGAGACTTAGGATTGCGAGCATGGCCCGTGGAGGTGTCCAGTGGCGGGTACAGGCTAATATTGAAATCTCCTGCAAGAATCAGGTGGCCCACGCGGAAGTCACGCAATTTGCCTAGTATTTTCTTGAGATAGTGAGCTGGGGAGGAATTCGGACAATAGACATTAGCCAAGGTGTAGGGAACACCGTACATCAGGACATGAAGAAATAGAAATCTGCCCTCTGGGTCCACAAGGCGATCAGTGACTGTGAACGAGACATCTCTCCCAAATCCAATAGCGACCCCTCTGCCCTTTTTAGTGGGTGAGGTGGAATAATACCAGTGAGGGTGATGTCTTGAGCACAGTCTAGCTGTGGAGTCATGGGAGATATGTGTTTCTTGTAGGAAAACCAGTTCAGTACGTAAACTTTTCAGTTCTGTTAGCACCTGATGTCGCTTAGCGGGGGCGTTCAGGCCCCTGACATTATATGTCACTAAGCGAAACGAGGACATTGCAGAGATACTTTCAAGGATTCCAAAAAATGTTTTGAGACCCAGCAAAGGACCGCACCCGGGGAACACAGGAGGGGGAAGGCACAAAGGGAGGGAGGGAGACAACACTTAGAATGGGAACATGAAAATGCAGAACAGTGTACATCAAAACAGTATAGTGCGTGCGGAATACAGCACAAGGGCCATGTCCCAAGAACCTTCCGGTGCCTTGGGAGCGGCCACCTAGTGGGGGGTGTAGGGCAGGGCTCCAGCAACGTAACCATGATGGTCATGTCGGTAGCCAGAGAGCGCCTGTCTTAAGCCCCCGAGCAATCAAAGAAAGGCTTATAAACGAATAGCTGTATAACTGTGTTACCCAATAAGAACCTGGGGTGAACGGAGGATTGTAGTTATGGCAGTCCCAGTAGAGCCATATAGATGAGAAGAGAAAAATATAAAACGTAGAACGTAAGATAAAGGAAATGAGGATCAAAACGATTGTAAACGAAATGGCTACTGTAAACATCCCATAACAGGGCATTGCGGGGTGTTCCTATGAGGGAATCACCCTCACTGGAGATGGAAGTGCAGGTTTCCTCGGTCGGTGGAGTCCGGTGTAATCCCGGAGGAGGAAAGCGAGGGCCATCGAAAGCAGTGTGCCATCAAGGGGAGACCACGTTTTCACTCAGGAGGCCGGGGAGCCATGATGGTTCCTGAGCCAGGAGGGGATGTAGAGCATCTCCTTTGAGTGCGTCGGGGTCTTTGGGCCTTCTGTTGCCACTGCATCGGTGGTAAATGAGTCCATGTGGGAGACGAATCTGACCAACCCGGCAGCTCCGGGGGAGCAATTTCTAGCCGCTCACAGAATTTCTGTAGGTCTTCAGGGAAACGAAGGACCGCTGAGCGTCCCCCCTTTGATCCGATCAGGCAAGCTGGAAAGCCCCAGCGGTATGTCATGTCATTGTCCCCTAGCAGCTGTAGGAGCGGTTTTAGTGCTCGTCTCCTGGACAGGGTTTCAGATGCGAGGTCTGGGAAAATGCGGAGTTTAGCCCCATCAAAGTCAACTTCGGCGGTACCTCTAAGGCGGTCCATAATCAGGGTCTTATCTGAGAAGTAATGGAGGCGGACTATGACATCCCGAGGGGCCTCTCCCACTCCGGAAGCGCGGTCTCAGGGCCCTGTGAGCGCGGTCGAACAGCAAAGGGGAGGTGGGAGCTCTCCCCAGTATGGTGTTAAAAATGCCACGCAGCGTATCAGCGAGGTCCCCATCTTGGGTGGCCTCTGGGAGGCCCCTGAGCCGTAGATTGTTACGCCGACTTCTGTTCTCCTGGTCCTCCAGCTTGTAAAACGCTGATCATATAGCAGTATGGGTTTGCTCACCGTGTGTCTGAAGTTCCTTGATGGCCTGGGCCTGTGCGTCCAATCGGCTCCCCACCTCCTCCACTCGCCACATGGCATGGGACACTTCGGCCTTCACAGAGGAGATCTCAGACTTGAGGGAGCGCTCTAGGCGCGAAAACATCCCTGTCAGGTCCGATTTGCTGGGGAGAGTTTTAGCCAGCGTGGCCACTGACATCCCAGAGCCCCGGTCGGAATCCGTGGATGCCGCAGATAGAGCGGAGGAGTGGGATCCGTCCGACGGGTGTGAGGTGGAGGGTGGCATCTCCGAGATGTCCCCTGGGCCTTCAGGCGCACGTCTCGCCTGGGCGGCCGGGGAGAAGGCTTCCGGCGTCCAGAGGCGGGTGATGGTGTCGGTTTTCTGGGTCGCAGCGGATCGGCGGTACTTCTGTTTCCTCCCCATGCTTTAGGGATGAGATGGCCAATCGAGGAGCACTTCGAGAGGATGGGTAACTGCAAGATTGCTCAGGGTGAGAGACGGAGCTCAGGCTAGGCACGTCTACTCGCCGCCATGCGCAAACCACGCCCCGTCAGGGGGCACTTTAATGTCATTTTAAAGGAAAGAAGAAAAATGTATTTAAAATGCATTAACTACTTACAAAACAGTTTCCAACTTTGTATAAGCCGCATAACCAACTTGCTAGGAAAATCCCTTCTAGATAATAAGTAATATCCCAATGAAAAAAAAATGCAACCACCTTAATAATGTTAACATTAAACTATTTATGAAATTTACGTAAAATATAAGTTTCCCATACAAAGTCTTTAATTGATTTAATCCCAATAATCACTAACTACAATGATCTCTGGAGAATTGTTATGCTTTTTGATTGCTTATTTCATGGCTGGTTGTTATCATTATTACAACTGATTTAATGTAGTATTATCTTTATTTATTTTTTACAAAATGGAATCAAGTCAGCTTTTTTTAGCCATCTACAGTACAGTACAGTCAGTTCTCAATTCCAGGTATTATGTTCAAATCCTCTGTGGCATTGCTTTCACGATCTGAATGCAGGCCTCAATCAGATTGCCATTATTTTATATGTATGTATCAACAAATTAAGCAAAATAATTCTATTGTCATACTAGTATATTGTTTCCATCATCTATATGAATACATTGTAATATAATGTGATGCCTAATCACTTTAGTCCCAGAGCCTGTTTTTTCTCCTTTCCACCTTTTAAAGGGCAAATTTAAAGTTAATTGACAAAAGCTGTAGTTTAGCTTTTTTTCATGTGAAGCAGCTTTATTTTTGGAGCTTTAAACACAGTAACATTTTGGTAGAATAAAGATGGATTGTTCCAATGGCAGTTTTTGGGAACTGGTAACATTTGTGTTGATATTTCAATGGTATAAGATTGTTTCTACCTCTAAACCCCTTAAATGGCAATAGCAGAAGTTTTACAGCACAATTTCACTTGCCTGTTTAAGGTTCCTATGAGTTTTGCCATTTTTTTGGAGAAAAAGATAATCTTAATCCACCATTTAGTGGTTTTGTAAAATTTTAAGATATGAATATGATATATTGTTAATCTGGAGGGGCAATCAAAAACAGTGATGTAGTATGAAGATTATGTTAATAATAGTGACACGAAGATAAATAGAGAGTGGAAGTGCAAGAGCATGAAATCAGATTACTTGATTTAGAATTGTATATGAATAAAACTAATCATGCCAAGACATTCATTTATTATAAACAAAAATCTGGTATTACACATATAGAAGCAGGACCTTGTCATCCTTACCATAAACGCAATATACCATATGGGCAATATCGTAGGCTTTCTACAAAATGTTCAGCATATGATGAATACCAAAAACAGGCAAAGATATATTATGGCAAATTATAATTTAAAAGACATAGTAAAAGGATTGTAAAAATTATAGAACTGTAAAAAAAAAAAGGAACTGATGTGATCTGCTCTATGCTTTATTACAGCGTTTAATGGTAGCACTGCAGATTTACTCTAATTCATTAATAATTATCGGTTTATAGTTTGTTGCGATTCAAAAGGCATGCATTTGAATAAAATGAAATCACAAACAGTTTTAGAAGAGAAAAAGGTGGCATAATTATTTTAACATGACTGATTATAGTATTCCACATAATCAGTTATCAGCAGTGTGTATACACAACCGTGGTTATGCAATTTGTAAATGTGTAAGTTGCTACATTCCTTTAATCTAGTGTCACAAGTAAAACATTTTGCACTATTACTTGTAATGCTAAATATGTAATCTATCTTATCAACTGTGTGTGTTACATCACCCACATTTTCGAAAGAAAAGAAGGTACATATTAGCGAACATTTATATTACATAGAAAATACTGTACTTTTTACGCTGATTAATTGCATTTGACTCACTTATCCCCATGTCCAAAGGTAGGAAGAATCGCAAGACTGGGGGACAGTCAGCTAGCTGCCAGATTACCGGCTTACTTAACTCCTAAAACCGGAGTTTGTCTGCCACGACATCTCCTGCAATGGCGCCGGCCAACCATGAGGGTGCACACGTGGCTTCGGCCCCGGAGCGATCTCCTGATGGATGAAGTGGGCTCGCCCCCCACCCGGGGGTCGCAGGGCTGCAATACCTCTACAATCCACTCTCCGCATGTGCAAGCAGCAGTCCCCCCGCCCGGGACTGCTGCTGCCCACAGTGAGTCAGACCCTTCCAATGTGTGGGGGACAGATCTGGGAGCAGGCTGCACTCACTGGCCACAAAGGATGACATTGAAAGACTCACTCAGAGGGTGGAGGGGGCTCTGCCCAGAGAGATTAAGGAGGTGGATAACAAAGTCGCCTACCTGAGCGGCAGGGTTTCGGAGGCCCTTGAGTCAGTGGTAGCATCCCAGGCTACAGCGTATGCCCTGCTCCACCTTCAGGTGGACGGCGGAGAAAATTGAAATAGGCGCAATAACATCAGGCTGCGGGGCTTGCCTGAGTCCACAGCTCCTACTGATCTCCGCCTCACAGTACAAGCGATTCTAAACACATTACTGGACCGCCCTCCTGACACCCACATTGAGATGGACAGATCCACAGGATCAACAATTCACCGGCTGCTGATAGTGACTTCCCGAGGGATGTTCTATGCCGCATCCACTTTTTTGTCCAGAAGGAGGATATAATGCGTTAAGCGTGGGTGAAAAAGTCTGTTGATTTTTACGGTGCCTCCGTTACCATCCTGCCAGACATTTCCCATCACATGCTCTACCTACGACGACTTCTATGCCTGCTGCTGGCCTTACTCCCTGCGGCCGCAGCTACCTACAAATGGGGACATCCCTTCCATCTAATCGTACGCTGACAGGCCATAACTTACCAAATTCCTGTCATGGAACGTGAAGGGTCTGAACGTTCCAGAGAAGAGGTCGAGGGTGCTGGACGATCTCTGGCAGCTCCAAGCGCAGGTAGACTTCCTACAGGAGACCCATTTCAGATTGGACGCCATTCCAAAAATGTCGGATAGTAGATATCCCCATGTTTACCATGGTGCAGCCGCTGATATCAAGTCTCGGGGGGTTAGCATCCTAGTTGTTTGGAACATGGGATGACAGTATATTTCCATCAATGCTGACAGAGAAGGCTGCTTCCTGTTACTGAAGGGCCGGATCTATGGTACTCTAGTGACACTGGTGAATATATATGCCCCCAACTCAGGCAAAAATCCCCTTCCTGGAGGACTGTTGGCTTTCCCTAGCAGATTTTGCGGAAGGTTTGGTGGTGGTGGGAGGTGACTTCAATGTGGCACTTGACCCTGGGTTGGATGTCTCATGAGGGGCATCACATCTCTCCTATCCTTTCTTGAAATGTTTCCGACAAATACTGCAAGCTGACCATCTGGTGGATGTGTGGCGACTTCTGCACGCCAGAGACTGAGACTACACATTATTTTCCTCCATCCACCACTCATACTCCCGTATCGACTATTTCTTGGTCAAGCAGAGTGACCTACACAGGGTGCACTCCTCCACTATTGACGTTATATCAGTTTCGGATCACGCGCCGATTCTGACAGACATGTGAATCCACATGGCACTGGATTCTCAATAACACATTATTAGACGAGGCAGCTGCCCAAGAGCGAGTTCGCCTGGAGCTCTCCAATTTCTTTAGTCTAAACTGTACCCCCGCCTCTACCCTGCTCTCAGTCTGGGAGGCCCATACGTGCTATATTCGAGGCATCCTTATCTCACAGGCAATGTTGGTTAAGAGGTCATGTACACAGACACTGACGGATCTGCTTACACGGACTAGTGAACTGGAACTCCAACACAAACAATCCCTTGCGGCGGCAGTGGAGACGGAATTGTGGATTTTGCGGCATAATCCTAATGATCTCCTACTGGGAAAAATTAAGACAAATTAAGACAAATCAGATCAGAGTCAGACGGCTCTATTACGAACATGGCAACAAACCAGGGAAGTCCCTGACCTTTTCACTTAGAGAACAGAGAGCACAGTCCTTCATTACGCAGATCACATCGCGAGAGGGTAAACCTTTGACCTGCTCCAGGGATATTGCAGCCCATTTTCAGGAGTTTTATGCTGAACTGTACAACCTTGGACACCCAAACCCTGTGAGTGGACTCCAACGAGAAACTGTTTTTTTTTCTCTTGGAGGGGGGGGGGGTTTGATGTTTTTTGGCGGGTAAATAAGG
>NW_017308116.1:6226-21604 GCF_000935625.1 Nanorana parkeri | reverse complement strand
TTGGGGGGGTGGGGGATTTTGTCATACAATGAATAATTTTTCTGGTGGGAGGAAGGGTTTTGTTTTCAACTAGCGCCTTGTCACATTACATATATTTTTTACCAATTAGCACTCACATTCTTTATACTACATATTATATATGATTGTCCATTAGGTTGGACCTGATATGGTTCTGCACCAATTAAGCACACATCACATATCTACACGATTATTAGCCACTGAGTGTGTTGTTTCCAGGTGGTGTGCCCTTTTAATATTTGAATATTTTTTCTTTTGGATAATGATTAAGTTACCTATGCTAATTTTGGGTATAATCATGTCAATTATGCTGATTTTGAATCTATTTATATGTAGCTAATTTGAGGTTCTCATGCTATATACAACTTGGCTGATGCCTGCCACGATCTATCTGTGGGGATACTGTCTCTCTTCCACCCAGGTGGGGATACCTCGGGCCATTTCCCATCTACTATATCAGATGGGGAAGGTCTGCACCCAAGCGCCACCCCATTTGCACCATCTGGAGGTGGCGGTGCTTTTACCGAGGGCCATGGATCCTGTGCCCTCCCTTCACTTCGGCGGGGGGGAGGTGCCGGATTCTGCTGGTGTACAGGAGGGAACGACGCTACTAGCCTTGGCGCCGCCCCAACGGGTAGACCAGCTGGGTGGGGAGGGGCCACGTCGATTCAGTGGAACTCCCAATCTCGGATGCGCTCATAAGGGCGCATGTGCGGACTATTGGCCCGTCCTATCTGCCCACGTCAGACGCCGTCAGTGGGACGGCGTGTGGGTTGCCCAACGGGAACATGGAGGGGGGACAGCCGGACGCTCTGAGGAAGGGAGTTCGTCCCTGACACTCTGAGGAGTCTTATAAATATAAGGTACACAATTTAATGATAATAAGGGTCTCTTCCAAGTCTATATATAGAGTTGAACTTTTGGAGAATATCGAGCGCCGTGTCTCCATGGTGGGTGGAAACTATTCCCCTTTGAGTTTAGATATATGGACAGAATGTGAACAATGTGAATGGAAGTCTTAGACCAAAAATAGCAGGTATATACCTAATAAGTGAACTTTTACTAAATGTATTGATCAATCAATTTTCTGGAGTTTGGTTACAACCATGTCATGGAGACGGTATTTTGGTTATTCAAGGCTATCATCCTTGAATTATAGATATATGGATTGTTATATAGATTGTTGGAATAGAGATCTGGAATATTCAATTTAACTTCATAGGTACGATTAGGACAGATACTTGGCTTCCTTGCATTCTGACTGCCTCCCCCGATGTTCCTGTCCCCTGTTAGGATAGGGAGACTCCCTGCAGATGCACATCCAATCACCAGCAAAAAAGTCAATAATATGGTAGTTATTGCATTATGAATATGTATGGTCAGCTGATATTAATGAGTGTGATATATTTATTATCATGTAGACATCTGTAAATTTACTTTCATACCCATACAAACACTATAGGTTAACCTCTCCAAATTTTCCTGATGAAGCCTCGGCGAAACGCGTTGAAGACTGGAGCAAGCACAGAATCATGGCTGAATTAATGATATATAGAATAATTATGTACAAATAATCATTTAAATAAGATATGAACACAATGAGAGCAATGACCAATATATGAATTGATAATCATTCTGTGTGGGCTCCAGGGAGGTTATTTATGTTGTATAAACCTATTTATGGATTTTTATCTGGTCGAATTTTATGTTGACATCATGAATTGAGTGTATTAAAAATGAAATTTTATTATATCTATGAATCAATTGACCTTATTTTAGGATCAACTCCCCGGTATTTTCTAGTGGTCACCACAAAGCCCCTCTCTTTCTCTTTCCCTTTTTTTTATATATATTGCATACATAGGGGTGGTGTCCCAGTTTGTGTGATGGTTCCTAACTTCTGTAACGAGAAACTGAGGCTATCCATTCTTACTTGACACAAGCTGACCTGCCTAGCCTCACCCCATAGGAGGCAGAAGCTATGGAGTCTCCCATCACTAGTGCAGAATGGGCAACTGTTCTGAAACAGATGAAGCCGGGTAAAGCCCCTGGACCAGACGGCTTTTCCCTTCAATACTTCCGAGTCTTCCAAGAACTCCTCTCGACCCCTTTTCTTGCTGCTTATAACTCGCTACTGGCAGGACATCCATTCCCAGTAGATTCCTTCCGTGCATCCATAACGGTCATTCCAAAGGAATGTAAGGATCCCGTTCTATGATCGAGCTACCGGCCCATCTCCCTACTAAATGTGGACCTCAAACAATTTTCAAACATCTTAGCTAATCACCTCCTTCCTGTTATTACCGGGCTCATCCGCCTGGATCAAGTGGGCTTTGTTCCTCGCAGAGAGGCTTAAGACAACACCACCCGAGTCCTCAACGCGATTCTTTGTGCTGTGTTCAAATGCATCCCCACCATTCTGCTCTCTACTGACGCAGAAAAAGCGTTTGACCGTGTGAACTGTCCTTTTTGATGGCTACCCTCTGCAAATTCGGCTTCCGTAGCCATATGTGCTCTTGGATCTAAGCTATTTATTCAATACTTCCCCTTGTCGATTGGCACCCGACAGGGCTGCCCCCTATCATAGCTACTATTCATCCTCACGCTGGAACCCCTACTCAGTCGGATTAGGGCACACCCAGACATCTGGGGTCTGCCTTAGGGTACTCTTTCCCATAAGATAGCTGGGTACGCAGACGATCTCCTATTCTTTGTGTCCCGATTTCCCTGTGATTTCCCTCCCCAACCTAATGCAGGAATTTTCTCTTTATGGAGAGGTTTCTCACTTCAAAATTAACTTTCAAAAATTGGAGGCCCTTAAACTTACTGTACCTCCCTTGTGCTCAGACCTGCTTAAATCTGCCTTCTCTTTCCGTTGGTCTACGACTCACATCTCATACCTAGGTACCAAGATAACCCTGATGGTAGACAAAATCTTTGAGGCTAACTTCCCTCCCTTCCTGTCAGTGATCCGCAAAGACCTAGCAAAATGGACGAGAGGTACACTCTCTTGGTTCGGTAATAACAAATTGAATATCCTCCCATGATTGCTTTACCTCTTGCAGACGCTCCCGGTTTATATCCCATCCTCCTTCCTCAAGCAAGTCACATGGGAGTTCACATCCTTCATTTGGTCCCATAGTGCCCACCGCCTGAACAAGACACTGTTAGCCCTGCCGAAATCCAGGGGGGGGGATCGGATTCCCTGATCCTCACCGATATCTCACTGCGATCCACATGGCCCGGGCTCTTGAGTGGTGGAACTTGACATCGGACAAATGGTGGATTCATCTGGAGCAGTCAAGTGCCGGCTTACCCCTAGCGGGCTTACTTTGGCTAGTTCGGGCTCACAACAGAAATAGGAGCACACCCTCTGGTCGGCACCACGATACGTACCTTGCAATCTGCCCCAGGCCTTCTCTCCCAGAGGACCTCTCCATCCATGCTGACCCCAATAGTGGGAAATCCCGCCTTTCCACCAGGCCTGGAAGACGGCCCATTTTCCCACCTCCTACGCTACAATCAATTTCGGGTAGTCCAAGATCTGTCCAATGCAGCATCGCCGCCACTACTGCAGTGGCAGACAATGCAACTACGATCCTTCCTGACCCGATTGTCCCGAGCCGGGACCCCAACTGCAACGCATACGGACTTTGAGAACTTATGTCTGAAAGGAGAATACGTAGAGCGCAGCGTGTCCATGGCACATTCACTTTTGATATCGATGCAAACACCCCAGACACCGCAGTTCCTCTCCAAGTGGGAAAGGGACTTGAGCTACTCCTTTTCCGCTGACCAGGAGGAATATATTCTACATTTCGCTCATAGGGCCTCCATCAATAGCGCTGTACAAGAAACGGGCTATTAAATCCTCACTAAATGGTATTATGTACCAGTTACCCTCCACAAGATGTTCCCCCCCCACGACACTGCTTTGCTGGCGATGCAGACAACGGCCCCAGAACGATGCTTCATGTTTTTTGGTCCTGTATGCATCTCCAAGAGTTTGGGAACGCTGTCCTCCCGTTGATTAGGCGTCTGACTGGCATCTCCTTGGCGGATAACCCTGCCGCTCTACTCCTGCATCTAGCACCAATGTCCATGACTAGATACGGAAATTCTTTATTGATCCACTTGGTCAATGCGGCCAGAGTTTGTATCCCTCTCTACTGGAAGCGTTCAGTCCCCCCACCCCTCTATTGGACAGAGTTTGTGGATTCTGTGGAATTCCACTCGCTGCTCGCAGAGTAGCATGCACCGAAGGTGCCTACTTTTTCCCACTTCTGCTGCTCCTGAGAATTCTGTAAACTGTCTTTCTTCCACCCTACTGTTCATCTGACTTACTTCTACTTCCCTCCGTCAGTATGGTATATATTCCTCTGGGCCCTACAAGGCAGGATCTGGGTGGTAGTGAGCACCCCATAGATACGGCACAATCGGTGCAATAACCGATTTGGATAACCTATACGATATCACACCAGGTATCCGCTTATGGTTTGCCAAGCAAGGTCTGATTCGGGATGATACTGCCCGCTCATCTTTCCCACTGTATACTGGTAAATAACTTTAATGCTATACTGACAAATAACCTTCCCACACTGCTCCCTGTTTCTGTAATGTAATGAAATGCAATGTATTTATATTGTTTTTGCTTCCCTTGTGTGTAATTCTCATAACTGAAAACTTAAAATAAAGTTTTGGAAAAAAAAACTGTGCTTCAAAATGAAAATGGTTTAAAAATAGATTTTGATTTATTTGTCTTCTGTAATAAAATTTTGTTTAATCGTAGTTTTGCAGTTAGTTTGGTCATGTTTTTAAATATGTTGTTAATCATAGACGTACAATAAAGCCACCTAAAGCAAAGCTGTAACATGGTGAGTGGTGGCAACTTACGTCTGGATTTTTACCAAATTTAAAGCTGGCAGCTCTCTTCTCACCAATACCATTCCATTGATGCCATGGCTATCTTCTCTGCTTCTTTATTTCATACCTTCCTTTTTCAGCCATTGGGCAGCAACTGATGATGTAAGAATGAGAATGGGCCAAGAACAGACAGTGCACTGCGCAGTGTACACAAATATATTTTTTATTTTTAAGTAAATAGTAACTACAACACATGAACGCTAGTTTTCCTCTCACGGGATCTGTATTTCTTTCCACAGTTCTGAGACTTAAACAGCCCTAACAGAAATTGCAGCCAGTAAGATTGTCTGAATTTTCTCTACTGCAGTTTAACAACACAGCTATGTCACCTTCTTGCCTGCATACTGTGGTTAGACAGTTAGGCCCCGCGCGATTTGCATATTGCGCGATATTGCGAGATTTGCTTCGCGATATAGCGTTCAACCTTGCATTGAGCAAGCTTGAATCGCGGCTAAATCCGCTCCAAAAAGGGTCCTGCTGTAGCGACACACGACCCGCGACAGCAGGACCCTTTGCCCCATTGAAAATGCATTGGAGCGCGATATCGCGCGGTAATTTGCCGCGATATCGCGGGAATTACCGCGTGATAAATCGCTCAATTTGAACGGGGCTTAAGGTCTCGTTCACACCTAGGCGTACTGCATATGCGCGCCTGTCACGCGTTTTTTTACCGCGATTCGCGGTAAAAAAGTTGCGCGTTTCCGAAGGCTACTTGGCTGTATCCCAATGGAAACACGCAACAAAACGGCCCAAAGTAGTACCTGTACCTTTTCAGGCGTGGGCCGTTTTGTAGCGCGTTAGGGAAAGGCGGAAATACGCCAAGGTGGGAACGAGACCATAGAATACAATGATATTTATATCTTTGAGCATTTTGTAGGGCGTTCATCGAGCGTAGAACGCGCTACAAAACGTTCAGGTGTGAACGAGGGCTTAAGGAGCCACACAGACTGATAAGCTCATCACTCTGCTCTCTACACTGATCCACATGTCCCTTGTCAGCATATGAAGCACACCTGATTGACTTCTAATGCCACACCTCCCTCTCACAGCCTCAGTGCTGCTGTGCAAGAGATTACAAAAGGATGAAATGTAGAGATCATCTAAATGACTTTAAGTAAGAAAGTAATGGAGTTTGCTTAGCTGGCACGTTCCATTAATAGACGCTATGGGGTTGATTTATTAAATAGTTCCAGTTGCAAGAGAATTACACCTACGCTTAGTGAAATAAGGTGAAGCTCTACTGATATCTGTTATCCAATAATGTGCATGCAAAAATAATTTTTTTAATTTTCCTTGTGCATTATTGGGTATTTTGAGTTGAATTATCACCGCATTCGGTAAGCTAAGGGAAAATGCCCCTGCACAGCAAAAATTCCTTTAAAACTCAAAAGCTTATTTGTCTTTAGTAAGTCTAATAAATCAACCCAACTGTTTAAATTGTATCTTAGGTAGTGATGTACACTTGTGATTTTTGGTGCATGATGCCCCCATCATGCTCTATAGCCAACAAAGAGGCAAGGAGAGGAAGGAAAGGGTGGATTACACAGTGATCAGGAAGAGACCTGTTTATGTTTTCTTCTATTACAGTGTTTAGTATGAAAAATAGCCTTACAAAAAGAAAACAACTATGCAGGTAGTGGTTGCCTGTTTCTGGAGCAGCAGCAATCATAAATAATAACAAGCATCTCATCTGAAAGGAAACCTGTTATGAGAAATATAAAGGCTGCTACTGATGACCCCTATTGATGTTGACTTGTGGTAATTGCCTGTTATGCCCTTATTATAATCGACTAATGCACCTTTTGGTCACTGATCCTGCCAATGGAAGACCCAAGACTAACAAGGAGGCTCATGATGTGAAAAGGACAGGGTCAAAATCAATTCTAAAAAAAGCTCTACATCTGCATTTACTGTAACTTACACTGCCTCTATCTCTCGATCTATTGATCATTGTGACACAAGCTAGCCTTCTCATTTATATGTTTTATTAAATGCTGGAACATTGAACTGCCCAGGTTGTGGCAGGTTTGCTTTAATATTTTTTCTGTAATCATTACCTTTCCCTTACCATCATGTGTACAGTGATGCAAATCATCCTTGTGCGTAATAACTGCCTAATATAACTTCATTTTCTGCAGCATTGTCATCAACATTTATGAACATGATGAACACTCATTGTACTTTGAAAAGGTGCCTGTTTGTCATCCTTCATTGTTTTGGTGGGTTTTCATGAGGATAATTTACCAGCATAGTTAATTACTTAACTATCACTTACAGTATAACTAACATCGTATTTTAAATAAATTGAAATAATTAATTAACAAATAAAAATAATGAATCATTCTGCAACATGTTTCATTTGAGAGGGTAAAGTATAGTCTTGAAAGAATAGAGCTTTGAGTCCAAATACAGATATAACAGTAATATTTGAAAGTATATATTGGTATTTTTGGCAGAAAATCATATCATAACACAATGAAAGCAGAAATAAAGGAAGGACCAATCATACCAAAATATATAATTAGTTAAATTAACTATACAGGATATAGGTGGTGCATCAGTGATATATTTCTGGTATATATTTTTCAGATGTGTTTACTGTTTAGAAAAGGCAGTTAACACACTAGGTCCTCTTCCTCTTCAGTCTTTTTTCAGCAGTGGGTGGTCCACTGATGACTCAGTCAGTGGTGGTGATGTAATGATATCATGACATCTGTGCCATTTTTTACATCAATAGACTGGGAACAAAGGGTGGTATGTTGATGCCCCCTCAGGCAGACCAGTCTTCCTGGTAGAATTATGTTAGGTATTATGTCACCTGGAAGACCAAAGACATCTTGTGGCAAAAAGGAAATACTGCAGAGGACAGCTCCAGAATGACCGTGAGTATTGCAACTAAAGGTGCCCTTTTTGTTTGCTTGTTTGCTCTAAGAAAAAAATTAGGAGTTGGACTTTAACACATGAGGTGGTGAATTTAGATAGAACAGGAAAAAGAAAAGTGTAGGGATCAGCACTAAACGGAGACACCACCCTATATAATAGCGTAAGTACAAAAAGAGAAGAGAAAGACGGGGCTTTATAGGTGACTCATGAACAATGCGGTTAGACATAATGTCACATAACTCATTCCTGTATAGTAAAATTCATATTTAATAACATAGTTCCATGATTAACAAAAGATAGCATATATACGACATATCACACATCTAAAAACAGGACCATTCAACATATAAACAGCATGTCACCTCTAGGAATACGTACAGATTGATATTGTGCAAAATAGCAATAATTAACACTCTTATTTTCATTGTAAATTCATAATAAATTGGATCAGTCAATATATAATTTTTAAGATCAGTCCACATATTGATGATATATAATTTCATATTGTTAAATGTTCCAATCAAAAATCTGTACGTTTTCATTCTTTGAAGGGTTTCGCCATAGCTTTTTCAATTTTTCAATTATACAAATAAGAAAAAGAAAAGTGTAAGGATCAGAACTAATCCCTACACTTTTCTTTTTCTTATTTGCATAATCCGGGTGGAAGACACCCATTTTCCAGGGATCTCCACTAACAACAATGATGCATTTATGAAATTACAATATTGACATGTATACAAGCTCAATTTTTGTTTCAAACAATGATATACTGTATGGACAATCAGATATACATAAAAAGAATTTACATCACATTAAGTTAAGCAATAGCACACAATAGGGTTCAGTATATCCAATCACTTATTTTGCATTTTGGGTATTTGTTGAACATTAATTTCATACTATGAACTAACTACACAAGAATGGAGACATTAATTATAACATTGACTCACTTCACAATGGCACAGTCACATTGGGTTTTCATCAAAAAGCCCCTTAGGGGCCATCATCAATGGTAACTAGGGGTCAAGGGTCGCCTAGATCCTAGGGGGACGGCATCGTTGTGTGATTATTGGTATTTGGCTAATATCATTTGTGTTCGGGCCTTATGCGTGAGGGGTGGGGGGAGGGAGGGGTTACTATGGGTACAATCCCATCACATCACATATTCATATGGGGAAGGAGTGGGAGATGTAGGATTCACACCATTCACCCCATTCATCTTACATCACTGATTCCAAGGAGCACGTAGATGTCGAATGTTTACACAACAACCTAGTAATTGTTTAAACAGCACTCAATTACACTCTTACTACTACCAGCACCTTTTCACACCATAGCACCATATATTAAAAATTCAAATGTATCAATATTTATTATTTAAATGGTATTCTACCTTGATGATAGGACCCTGTTGTTGTTTAGTATTATTTTACCATTATACACTGTATGTTCAATTATTATTGTTTTACAATTGATGTATGTAATATGGCCAAACAAGATACTTTGTCATGGGGCTTGAGTTCACGCATGGGGGATACTATCCCTCTCATCCAGGATTGTATTAGCGGGCCGATCCCCTATATACAACATTGGGGTGGGTCTGCACCTCAGCATCTCCTCATCTCTGATCGATACTGACCGATCTTTGAGGATATGATGATGCCGTTATCCCGGTACTGACGGTTCGGTTGCCGCGCTGATGGGCCTGAGATGGGACGGACGGCGCGATAACTTTGGCGCCGCTCCACTGGGCTGACGGACCCCGGGGGTGTGGCCAAGCCTTAGCTGGGGCACTCCCATCCCTCGGAGGCACTCTTATAGGGCGCAGGTGTGGACCGAGTGCCCGCCCCGGCCGCAGACATCACACGCCGACTGATCGAGCCGGCGTGTGTGTCTGTGGGGAACAACAGCTATAGCAAGGGAGACTCGGGACATGGAGAATGGTAGGGGCTGGTCCTGGACACTTGAGGAGCTTGAACAAGTCACAAGGTACCCTAATCACGTCATGGGATATATTCAGTGCTTCTTATATACTACTATATCTGGTCACTTTCTCTTAGGCTGATTTTCTGAATGGATTAACAAGTTTCAAACATTGATACTAATAAGGATGATTCTTGACAATTTGTATATACTATTCTACTATACTTCAATGAAGGGTTGTAAGTGACAGAGATGGCATCTGGATGAGACACATTGACGGATGTGGTTGCTGTTTATGGATACAACTGTACCTATTGTGAAGGCCATTGTATCGAACTTAGTTTGGAGACATCATACCACTGATTCAGTAAGGCTCAGAGAAGCCGTTCCATTGTATCTTATATTTAAGTGGCTTTGCAATGCTAGATGCAATACATTGTAATTACTGAAGTTATATATAGGCAAGCCTTGGTTTATAATTCAATCTTGTAGGTCACACAAGGACAGATAGAGATGCCTCCTCTTCCATACATCCCCTGAGTCATCCCTTTTCTCTTCTCCTGGTGGAGTGGAGGGACTCCCCTAGATGCGAATCTGCTCGTCCCCAGGAATTTTTATACATGGTATTTATGTATTTATCTCATTCATTGATTTATGTCAGCTAATGTTATGTATGGCAAAACTGCTATTTTCAACTATTTGAGTGCTTACTACAATATTCATATGGATTTTACAGGCCACCTCTATAAACTTCTTGAAAAAGCTACGGCAAAACGCGTCGAAGAATGAAAACGTACAGACTTTTGATTGGAACATTTAACTATATGAAATTATATATCATGAATATGTGGACTGATCTTAAAAATTATATATTGACTGATCCAATTTATTATGAATTTACAATGAAAATAAGAGTGTTAATTATTGCTATTTTGCACTATATCAATCTGTACGGATTCCTAGAGGTGACATGCTGTTTATATGTTGAATGGTCCTGTTTTTAGATGTGTGGTATGTCGTATATATGCTATCTTTTGTTAATCATGGAACTATGTTATTAAATATGAATTTTACTATACAGGAATGAGTTATGTGACATTATGTCTAACCACATTGTTCATGAGTCATCTATAAAGCCCCGTCTTTCTCTTCTCTTTTTGTACTTAGATAGAACAGGACAGACATTAAATACAGAAAGAACTTGATGATATACTAATTTGGAGATTTAAATCACCAATTAATTCTTAAATGTAAAATGCGGTTATAAGTTTATGCATTTTAATGGAGAACACATTTATTCGCACCTCATTATGCTCATAACTTTTTTAAAGTTATGATTTCAAGTAAACAAGCCAGCTACTTCTATATTCATTTATATACAGAAATGCTGAGCAAATTTTAATAATCTAACAACCAAGTATAGTGCACTACTGTTATGCTTGATATTAGCTGATTTGAACTACAACCAATGATAGGAAATAAAGCAATTGTGATGTTAAGGAGTGTGGCTTAAAAAATATGGTTGCCTAAGACAGCTACGGCATCTGGTAAAGTATTAGGGTTTGCAGTAGGGATGCACCGATACTGTTTTTTTGGGATCAAGTATGAGTACCAATATTTTTTTCCGGTACTTGCCGATCCCGATTACTGATACCAACATCCCAGGGTACCATTGGCCCGGATACCCAGGCAATCAGGCCAATCTATCGATAGAATACTGGGTTCACATTCCAAGGCAGCCTGGCTTCCTGGCCAATCAGTAAGCCAGGAGGCGGGTCATGATATGCCTCCTGGTATAGGTCTTTGGTTTTAGAATAGTGAGCGCTATGGGTCTCCTGGAGTGAAATGAGAATCCAACAATGACTTATTAAATAAGTGGTATAAAAATTATAAATATATAAATATCTCTAAGTGAACATCTTATTATGTGAACAATAAAAATTGCTGAAGTGATATGTGAATAAACAAAACAAAAATCAACAATGTAAATTGACTAATAAAAATTGCTTAAATATAAATAAATGTGAATAAATAAGTAAATAAATAAATAAATCTTCAATAAACCGTGTGTCCGTGATTTTTTCTCTGATTTTTTCTGTATTACAGTGTACATATAACTGTGTCTATCATCATCTGTGATGTACTGATAGATGTGCAGTGGTGTACCATAAACGTGTCCTAAACTTTGAGGTTAAATAGTGTCCAAAAGTACTCCAATCTAAAAAGGGCAAAAACTTGAATGTGTATATCCAAGATGATCGTATCCTGGGGGATGATGTGTCGGAGAAGCGATGGGTCCCCGTAGGGCTTACACTCACCAGATGCCGGGAGGGAGTCAGCTTTCTCTTCCACCGTAGTGGCCGAAAGGAGATGGTCTTTGCTTCCGTGGGATCTTGCAGTATACTTTCGGTCCTGGTCCCAAAAAGAGATGTCGGTATCCCGATAGTAAAAATCCCCATGTGATGGTAAGATGCCCTTTGGATTGCTTCCGGGAGTACGTCCTAATTATTAGTCTCTCCGAGCGTGGGTGTTTTGGATATAAGAAAAGTTAGAAGAGGAGAGAGAGAGCAGGCAAAGGGCTCATAGTGCATTAAAAGTTTAAACTTTATTGAGTCATTGCATATGACATATAAAAACCGCAAACACTGGCTAGTCTGCTGTAAAGCCAGTGATCCTTAGACTGTGGATGTGTCCCAAGCCCGGGGAGGGGGCTTGGGACACATCCAACAGCGGGTGCACCTATGTATGAAGATGATGATTACGCTACACATGGTACATATCACCACAAACATTGGATTGTGAGCAATAATCATAGGATCATCAATCACTGTTAACACTAAAGTGATGGTAAGCATTTAAAGCATCGCCTATGGCCAATATTGGGTATCATAGTTGGTTGTAATTTTGCGGGTGCACGCAATTTTAAGGCTTGACCTGTTTGGTATATGTTTATTCAACGTGACCCCATCATTTATATTTTACCAAAAAACTGGGTAATAATAAATGTTTCATAACATAATGTAGGGTAAACGTTTTTCTTTTATATAGTAACAATTTTTAAAAACCAGTGGTAATTAAAAATAGCACCAAAAAGAAGTTCTTTCTGTCCAAAAAAATGATATAAAATTAATTTCAGTACAGTGTTGTATGACGGAATAAATGTCAGTCAAAGTACAGCAGCGCTGAATACTGAAAAATGGCCTGGACAGGAAGTGGGGTTTAACGACCTGGTCTTTAAGTGATTAAAGTTCAGAATAGCCACAGAAGTTGCTGTGAATGGTGCTTGCTTCTGTTAAAACATGTGGTGGTTGTGCCTATATTGTTATCCCACCAGCTAAAAAACATATTTGTGTAAGGTGAGACTGAGAGTGTAATCATAAGATTCTGGTGGCAACGATAGAACCTGTGGTTGAGTGTCACTGCTCAGCTATCTCACAGAACTGGGATATTTTAGCTTCATTATAGTTTTTGCCATAATGCAGTGCTCATTATGTAGCAGAAAACAAAATAAAAAATCCTTCAGCCAGCCAAACAACATAAACAAACAATAATAAAAATAAACAATATTTTGCAATCAGAAGCCTACAGAGAACTACTGCAAGATGTGTGATTCTATAAAGGACTTCTGGATCCCAGCCCTCTTTATTTATTCTAGAATCCTGGTGCTCAAACTGCGAACATTTGGCACTTATTACATCCCTTCTCGCTTTTTAGGTTTTAAAATGGTTCTTGAAAGAAATATCAAATGCGGCACAAGAAACATTTAAGAAGCATTGGAAAGCAATGATTTGTAAAGGAACTGTCATAGCAGTAATTCCTTGCAGTCTCATAGAAATGTCTGGGGTCATCTTTATCTTGCCAGGAGGGCTCACAGCCTCTGACCATCCCCTGCAGTTTGTTTGCAGTCTTGTAGCATGCCCATAGTCGTTGACTTTCTGTAGTATTATATACACTGAATATTATGTGCAGTTCTTTGGTGATCTCAGGGTCTGCACTTGAGGCCCCTTATAAGTTGCCCACCACCATTCTATAAGAATAAAAATACAACAATCCAGAGAAGTTCAACAGAACCAAAACTAAAATAAGCACATAAACACAAAATGTGGGGGACATATTTATAAAGCAATCAATGTGACATTCACCAAACATTCACTGCATGTGAATCAATTACTTACGCATTAATTACACACGCACCACTAACATAAACCTGCAGTGAATGTTTGGTGAATGTATAATTATTGCTTTATAAATAAGCCACATAGTGTTCTGCTGTGGTAAATGGTAATAATTCTATTTACATGCTGCATTCCAGGGCACTATGCTTTAAAGTGATATTAAAGGCAAAAAATGTTTTCCCTCCCCCCCATGTAAGTGTTAGCACTTACAAATGATGTCTCTTTTTCCGATCTTCCTCTTCTTAAGCGGGTTTTTTTTTTTTTTTTACACTTCTTGCCTATATCTACTGCATGCTAGCAGTAGATATAAGCAAAAAAAAACGGAGGGTTTAGAACCCCTTTAAGTGCAATATAGTACATTTTGCAACTTTGTTACTCTGTTAAAAGCTCATTGCTTTGGCAGGGCACTGGACAAAGCTCTAGGGACAAAACTGAGGTGAAATGGTTTGATACAGTAATGTAATCATAACAGATTACAATGTATTGTGTGTATGTCATGTTTTCACTTTTGAATTTCCCACCGCTTCCGCCCCCATGCGACGCCGGTGCTCACAGGGAAGGAACCCAGAAGGCATCGGCTGGAGGACACAGCGGGAGGACACCAGGGGCTCGCATGGACAAGGTAAGTGACACTACAGCGTAATCCCTAATGTGGCTAATCCTTTATTTATTACCTGATGAAGACATACTGCACACATACACACTTTGTCACTTACAGTAGTTTGAGTCAAAAAGATTTAGAAAAACTGCTTATTTCCTAAGATGAATTTGCCTCTCGTATGGGTACTTCTCTATTTACAGTACTTATAACTTAATGAGCTGCTTCCCATTTCTTCATATGTTGTTGGTTATAACTTAATGAGCTGCTTGTCATTTTTTTTAGTTGCCTCAAGCAAATTTGCTGCAGGGATTTCTACAGCATAGATTGCCTAATTGTTGACTAATACTGTAAAAATTGCAGAAATGGACATAAAGCATCTAATGTCTACTACATTACAGTTGTCTCATATGCATTATTCATTTGATATATATTAATGATGAACAGCAGGTTTGTAGCTGTGTATAGTGCTATTTTGTTGATTTCCTTCATCAAGATGTGACACGCTTATCATGATGAAGAGATGATTCAAGTGTGTAGTTTGCATAATAAAAACAGTTTAAAACACACAAGAAAATCAATTTCAAGTGAAACAAAGCATGCGCAAATTTTCCTTTAAAATAGTAAATGAAATACTTTAGGCATTCATTCAACCCAACAAGATAACATTACCTAGCTGACCTATGGCATTATACCATATTATATGCTTTAATTATTGCTTATCTAATTAAGGTATAGTTTAACCCACAGATTCCTTTCAGTCGATTGAGTAAATGCCTAGTTTATCCATCCAGAAGAGCGAACTGTTTTGTATCCGTGAGAAGCATAAGGACGTGTTGCATTCATTATTTAAAAATA
>NW_017308116.1:1382-5589 GCF_000935625.1 Nanorana parkeri | reverse complement strand
GGACGTGTTGCATTCATTATTTAAAAATATATATATATATATATATATCTAAACTGGATGGAACAGGCTGAAATATGCTGAATAAAACCCTTAGTAATAAATAACACATATCTCTTTGAATTTTTCAGGGTGTAGAATGAACATGCCTCACTGCTTCAGGCTTATAAAGTTCACAACCTTGCTGTCAGCTGCTAATCTGCATCAGGCTATAAGAAAGGGATATATAATTTCTCCTGAATTGGTTTATGCTGCTACCTGTAATTGAACATTTGGCCTCCCATATGCTGATACTTGCTGTGGGTCATGTTTTTCTTCATCAACTACGACATGTAATGAGACATGATGTCTCTTTAAAGTGACACTAAACTCAGGAGTGAAATCTTAAAAATGCATTCAAGTACCTTAACTATTACCAAAAATGTGTCTTATTTGTGTATCACTCAGCTGTAGATCCTCAAATCATCTCGGAATTGGTGCTGCAAGCAGCATCCATTGTAAATGACTTAAGCATTTTAAATAGCTAAAATATATATTGATGAGACACTGGGGGTGATTTACTAACCTAAACACACACACGCACCAGGTGCGTGTGCATTTTTACACAGCAAAACGTATTTATCAACCAAACACAAGCAATGGGGTTGATTTACTAACCTTATAAACACGCCACGAACAAGTATACACCTCTGTAGTGTGTTCCCTCCCAGCATGATCTATTGGTGGAATCTAGACACCTTTGTAGTGTGTACACACCCAGCAGGTGTGTTGTGCAAAGCCCTGCATGAATTGCAAGGTGATGTTGTGTAAATTAGCTCTACATTGTGTTGCTTGCGTTGATGAATGCAGGAATGTAAATGCATGAGCTAACCATTTTTGTCTAAACTGTGAAGCAGCATTATATATGCATCATGTGCATGATTTTTCCATATATGGCATTAGTGGAAATATGCTTTTAGAGACTTTTTGGTTGATAAATACGTTTTGCTGTGTAAAAATCACACGCACCTAGTACGTGTGTTTAGGTTAGTAAATCACCCCCAATGTGTCAAATTTTCACGCCATTATGGCGCGTTTTTATGTATTTACGTACGTGAGCGTCATGTAGCATGCGCCAAAGGCTACACGCCGCTCTAATAGCGGCATGCAAGTCTCTAAAAGCATATTTCCACTAATGCCATATATGGAAAAATCATGCACATGATGCATATATAATGCTGCTTCACAGTTTAGACAAAAATGGTTAGCTCATGCATTTACATTCCTGCATTCATCAACGCAAGCAACACAACGTAGAGCTAATTTACACAACATCACCTTGCAATTCATGCAGGGCTTTGCACAACACACCTGCTGGGTGTGTACACACTACAAACGTGTCTAGATTCCACCAATGGATCATGCTGGGAGGGAGCACACTACAGAGGTGTATACTTGTTCGTGGCGTGTTTATAAGGTTAGTAAATCAACCCCACTGAATTAGTTTTAAAATGCAAATACTAAAAACAATCTTTATTTACTGATAATACTAAATTTCATTAGACTGAAACAAAAAATTTGACAGAGAGACAAGTTCTAATAATAGATGTTAATTAATAGTGTGGTGTGCAAATATCAACTGGGTACATCAACAACCACTTCCAACACTGTTTGTGGATAGGTAAAGTGTCTTATTTTCTATACTATTTCATCCTGGCTTTTGAAAGATTAGGGGCCAAAAATGTAATTCATTAAAATACTAAAGCAGAAGTCTAGTTCATTAAAACGCAAGTCTAGTTTTTAGATATCCAAGGACCCATTTCCCTATACATATGTATATAAATATATTTTTTTCCAAAGAGTCTTATGACCAGCTCAATGACCATCAACATGAGAGCAGAGTGACAGAGAAATTAGCACATCAGTCTGCTGCTTCTCACTGTCACTGTGGACTTATGCGACGCCATCCACTGGTCGTACCAGCACCCATCTTATTGCATTGGTATTACGGTCTGGAGTGCGATGGAACATAGATTATTATCTTTCACTGTCTAGTCACAGTTCTGGGTAGGGACAAGACTTGGTTGTATTACTTAAATGCAGCATAGACATGTCAGGGCTCCAAATTGGTTGTGCTGTTTGCCCAGGCTGTGTACATTTTAAGTGTACAAAAAAACAAATCCTTTGATAGCTAAAACAGCTCTCAAACCTATTTTATCTGTGTACTCTTTTCAGCCGTTTTCATGGAGTTTAGACTTAAAGTAGTATTAACCAGTTGACATCCGCGGTGTTAAACCCCCTTCCCATCCAGGCCATTTTTTCATATAGGCGATCGGCGGGCTATGGACTCGCTGATCGCCTATATGTGTAACACCCGGTAACGGGTGTGTGCACTGATCGGGTCTTTTCTGCCCGTGCGTGCCCGCTAGGGGGCGCGCGCGAGCAGAAAAGAATTGCCGTCTGGAGACGGCAACCCGCAGATGCTGCAGTGCCGTCCGTCCGTTTTTCTACTACGGGCGGACGGCAAGAGGTTAAACTCTCAAACTTTTTTCGAAAAAAAAAATCCAGAACAAATAAACATATATTGCCCAGAAAAGTATTTCTTTACATTTTTGCCCAAGCATTTACCTTCATTATGTTTCCAAACAGCGGACTCCAACTCTCTCCACTCAGCTTACCTGAATGTCCTGTCTAGTACAAGATCACAAGGGACAGAGCAGTTTCCAGAAGCTCTCAATCTACTAGCTTGGAGAAGGGAGGAATGGGGAGCAGGAAGGAGGTTAGTGTCTTTCCTTGCTGTGTCTGTGTGTTTGTGGAGACACACACAGCTTACAAGCGCACACAAGGGTGGCTCCATAGAACCCTGCAAGAGAAAAGAACCCCCCTAAAACAGGATATCAGAATCAGTGCTGAGTTTATAGTATACAGATATGTGTACACAGTGCTAATACATCTTACTTTTTAGTATATGTAGAGGCTTTACAGTTTGTTTCTTTAGAAAACTTCTATATTATGCATATTTCTGGCTACAAAATGGATATCAGGGTCAGTGCTGAGGGGACCGGATGTTCTACAGGAAACCAAAACTTTTTTTTTAAATTGACATTTTTTATTAATTTTTTTTTTTCCCAGTTAAATGTGATACAGACATCATCTTGACATTATGGTAAATTAGAGCCACAGCTCCAGTGGGACCCTGATGATACCAAACAGATATAAAGGATAGACAATCATTGAAAACTGATACGCATTACAGTTCAATTATTCCGTATTAAATCAACGCTTATGTAATAACTTTGTTCTCAGCTAATATGCTTCTCCACGTAAGTTCGTGGCTGTTATAGTCATTTACTATTTGTATGTTCCCACATCGGTTTAGCTTAATAATCATAGTTGAGTAACATGTCTGTATCAAAAATCAGAAGATAACAAGAAAGTAAGTATAGAAAAAGTAGAAAAGTAAAGAAGAGACAGAAATTGAATGTTACATTCCTCCATATAATATCAATAAAGTGATGGTTCGGGTCTGGATTTTGAAGGTCAAGTTTGCTTTGTCGTTATGATCTCCCGGGCTCACCACTGCCTCCATCTATTCCTATTTGTAGTCTATCTTGTACCTGTGTTTGTGTTTCCCCCATGTGATCTTCCGCGGTTGTCCATGCACTCCATACTCCCTTGTGTGCTGTCAGAGTGTTGTTAAGCCTCGCGGTCAAATATTCCATGGACTGTACCTCTTTAACGCGTGCATATAGGTCCGTTCTAGAAGGTGGAAGTTGTCTTTTCCATTGTAGTGATATCAAACATCTGGCTGCCGTGAGTATATGCAAGGTCAGTTTTTTATCAGTTTTTGATAATTGCGGAAATGGGAGGCTTAATAAGTAGTGTAAGGGGGCCAGGGGAAGCGATTGACCTGTTAGGTGTTCAAGCGTGTGTTGTACCATTTTCCAGAAAGGTTGTAATATTGGGCAAGACCAGAATATATGGAATAGAGTACCTCTGTCGCTGTCACATCTCCAGCAATTCGGGGACGTCGACGGATATATATAGTGTAGCACTTCTGGAGTATAATACCAGTGGTATAATATTTTATATAGGTTTTCCCTGTGTATTGAGTATATCGATGTCTTGGACGCTGCGCGCCATATAAGATCCCATTGCCGTGGAGTTACTGCGAACCCTAAGTCTCTATACCACTTTATCATATAGGGTTGATAAGTTAGTCCGCCTTGAC
>NW_017308116.1:0-760 GCF_000935625.1 Nanorana parkeri | reverse complement strand
AACGGTAGGACTTCGGTTTTACTCGTGTTTAATTTGTATCCACTTGAGTAACGATGAAGTGCTACTTGTAGATTTGGAAGAGATATTAATGGCTTCGTCAGTGTAAGAATAACATCATCTGCAAACACAGCTATTATAAACTCCTGTTCGCTTATCTGAACACCCGCTATATCCTGGGACTTGCGGATATGGGCCGCCAGAGGCTCAATGCATAATGCAAACAAGAGAGGGTACATCCCTGTCTAGTGCCATTGCTTATCTGGAATGGCGCTGATGTAGCCGACTGAAGTTTAATAGATGCCGATGGGGTAGTGTATAAGGACTTTATTGCTTGTGCAAAGGGGCCCCTAATTCCCACATGAGCCAGTGTCGCATGAAGAAAGGGCCACCCTAGCCTATCAAAAGCCTTTTCGGCGTCCAAACTAACAAGTAGGGCTCCCGTTTTTTCTGCATTTACTATGTCAATGAAATCTATGAGTCTGCGTGTATTATCCCCCGCTTGCCTATTTAGCACAAATCCCACCTGATCACTGTTGATAATGGTAGGTAGATGTGGACCAAGTCTGTTGGCCAAGATTTTAGTAAAGATCTTAAAATCGGAATTGAGGAGGGCTATAGGTCTATAGTTCGAGCATAGTCGATTATCTTTATCCGGTTTCGGGAACACAGTGATATGTGAGGATAGAAATGTGTGTGGTATGGTAGCTCCATGTAGGAATCCGTTATATAGATCCGTCATATGGGGAAGAAGTGTTTCTAT
>NW_017308115.1:242139-282688 GCF_000935625.1 Nanorana parkeri | reverse complement strand
TTTGAAAAAACCCAATAAAAATTACATGCTCAAAAAAAAAATGCTAGCACTTTGACTTATGGTACCTCTGCTTTCAGACCAGTAAGTGCCTCTATACCTACTTTGGATTTGTATGGATACTTTTGTGTATGAGCACCCGGGCATTTACGTTAGTAGAATACCCTGAATAGAGTGCAATGGCTACCTCAGGACTATGGGGTCTATTCACAAAGCTGCCGAAGGATCTGGCCGTAGCTTCGGCCGATCCTTCGGCTAGCTTCGGCCCCAGGACCCCTTCGGTTCAGTAGAACCGAAGGGGTGCTGTTTCTGCACTTTGGGTCGGCCGAACATGCTGAGCATGTTCGGCCGACCCGAAGCCACACGAAGCAAGCCGATGTACGGCTGGTTTCAGCCGATGTACGGCTGAAATTAGCCGTACCAGCCTGAAGTGAATAGCCAAACAGTGTTCGGCTCACTTCACTTCAGACCAGTCATTCACTCTGCTGCCCTCTGCAGCTTCGTGAAACGGCCCCTATGAATATATATATTGAACTTTTTTTCATTCTTAGGATAATGTCCTTTCAAAGTGGCATAACTGTGGTAGTTTAAATCAATACTCATTTCTGCTGCCTGACAAATCCCCTTTTCTCCTCTCAAAAACATTGAACACATTGCCTAAACATGTAAATGAATGCACCTTAAAAAATGGTAATTAAAGCATTTGTTACTTCTTGGGTGCCCTGGTGACCCTTACCTTAATCAGCTACATTAAATATAAATGAAGAACAAATAAGCTGTGATATTTTTGAAAATTAAAAGTATATTACTGGAGGGATTTCACTAGAGCAATTAAGTACAAATGTGAAGACTTTCAAGAAATGTTTCTTGGGAAAACACGTAAATAAATATGATAAGCAGACTGATGGGTTGGCACGTTATAAATTGATTCTCCTGAATTTATGCATACATTTTGTAGAGAATCATACATTTCATGGGAGAAATGCTGTGCACTAAGGTGGCAGGTTCACAAGGTGCAATATCTCCACGAGTCAATTTCACAGGACCCAATACATACCAAAAAATGTAAAAAAACGGAGAAGTACAGCCACCGATTAAGGGGACAAGGAGACCTATTTTTCTTCAAGCAGTCATATACAGCTTACATGACATATACGTTGTAGTTTATAAATGATAATTGACCAGTAGTGATGAGCAGGGGGATTTTTGTAGAAATAATTTTTCTGCAAAATTGCCAATTTAACCACTTGTAAAATTCAGCAAAATAGTTAACTTTGTTAATTTTGTTCATTGATTGAAAAAAAAAACATATGTTGGTTGTTTACATCTGAGGGCTGGCAGGATGCCAAGATTTATTCTGAAAGAAAAGAAAGCTAAGATAGCAATGTTAGGATGAGAACCTTAAAAATATATTTCCCCACAATTAATATAGATGCAGAGATAAAGGGGTGCTTTACTGCTTGTTCAGAATATGTTATTGCTTTAATCTGGGCACAAGTTCACCTTAAAGCTGATTTTGTTGGTTTTAAGGGATGCAATTAACTAAATTTACTGTCACCACAGGGTCACTTTTACCCAATAGATCACCTGTAAAAGAAGCATGAATAATATACTTTAAAATAGGCAAAGTATAAAAAAAAAGTAAACTAATTAAGTTTGCCTGAGCAGCTCAATTGAGCTTTATCATTCTAAATAGTCAAAATAATAATTTCATAGCATAATGATTTTCGCTGAAATCACTGCACTCATCCTTACCAGTCACATTCCATCTTTCATTATCCTTGATCTTGCTAGGAAATGATAACCCTCTGCAAAGGACAACTGCCCTTGTGTCCTTTCTTCTTTTTTTTAGTTTAATTAATCTTTTGCAAATGTATCTAAAATAGTGAAAAAGTGAATTTACAGATGTGTCAACTACCAATAAGTGTGGATGCCCTGAGAATGTGATTTACCTAGCACTTCCTTTGCCTTATTTCCATTTTAGCAAGTTAATTTTTAAAATGCTTTTTTTATGCACATATAAATATGTGAGGTCTTCCTATATGAGAAATTGTGGTTGGATTTTATTTCAGTAAATTGTATTTGCTGAATGTACAGAAGAAAAACACCAACATAATTAAAAACAATCTGCCAGGACAGCTGTTATCTAGGTCTGTCAAGGGCCCCATCCAGAGGTGGAATATGCCCAAGGTGTAGTGCCAGTTGTGGGATAGAAAAGTAACTAAGCATGATGTGGCAGCATGTTTATTCCAGAACCATGGCAATGGCAGCACTGAATTGGAGCTTTGGCTGTAACTGATGTCCGGCCATCTGGAATGTAAGTTTAAGCACACATCTAAATACACAGTAGAAATATATATTTGTGAATTGACTGTATTTACAGTCTTATTAAAATGTAAGAAGTGTACAAGAAAGTCAGAAATTGCACTCACGGAATGCATTGTAACACCAACATTTAACTTATAACTGTATCAGCATTTGCAAACATGTGTGTTTGTTTAAATATGGCCAATAAATATAATTCATATCATTAGATGAGTAAACCATAAATCCAATGAAATGGTCAGTCTACCCAAACTAGCCCTTTTAGTTATAGGTGGAGCCTGAAGAAAAAAATTAGCCCTTGACTTCTTATATGTCACAGTTACACCAAGAGCAAGACCTCAACCTGGGAGTTTTGTGTGTTTTAACATCTCTTTTGCATTTTCCATAAAATAAAAATCTACTGGGAAGAAGAAGATTCCCTCATAATATCCACATCAGGTGTGAAGACCTAGGGACGCAAGCACTGGAACCTTACCAAAGAAGTCCCTGAGAGCTTAAAGAAACTGTCAGGTGGTTTACCCTCCAGTATCTACCAAGAACTGAAATATTAAAACATGGGTAGTCTGACCCATTAACACGCACTTTAAACACTTACATATTAGCCTGCATATACCACTTTATTACCAGGCCAGTTTTCAGGGCTGATAGTGTGACTAACAGTTACTCAACAGTCATACAACACTGTACTCAGAATTCTAAATCATTTATTTGAGACAGATAGAGCTTTCTCTTAACCACAGTTTTTTAAAAATCTTTTACTATATAAAGACAAAAGGCCTACATTTTTTAATAAAAAAATGTTTTCCTTACTTTCGGTCAAAAAAACATAGCATAAAAAAACCCGGGGCAGTACAAAAACTCCTGAAATGACCCCTTTTTGGAGAGTACAAACCCAAGGTTATCTCATTTGTTTACTGTGTTTTGGGAATATATTGGAATTGCGGTGTTTAAAACATGGTGCTTGGTGATTGTTCACTAGACACAGCGGGGTTGATTTACTAACCTTATAAACACACCATGAACGTGTATACACCTCTGTAGTGTGTTCCCTCCCAGCATGATCTATGGGAGGAATCGAAACACCTTTGTAGTGTGTACACACCCAGCAGGTGTGTTGTGCAAAGCCCTGCAATGAATTGCAAGGTAATGTGGTGTAAATTAGCTCTATGTTATGTTGCTTGCGTTGATGAATGCAGGAATGTAAATGCATTAGCTAACCATTTTTGTCTAAACTGTGAAGCAGCATTATATATGCATCATGTGCATGATTTTTCCATATATGGCATTAGTGGAAATATGCTTTTAGAGACTTTTTGGTTGATAAATACGTTTTGCTGTGTGAAAATCACACACACCTGGTGCGTGCGTGTGTTTAGGTTAGTAAATCACCACCAGCGTGTCATTACTGTACAGTAGATATGTGTGATTCGTTTAGTTCCGAAACGAAATTCGGACGAAATTTCAGAAATTCGTGGAATGTACCATGTCTGAATTCATCCGAAAGCATCCGAATCTGAAATTCCGGATTCGAAATTTCGGATTCTGGAATTTCGAATTCAGTACGAATTTCATCCTAACAGAAACTAAATTAGAAATTTACGGTAATGACTTCAAAAAGAGGATTTCATAGCATGTGAAGATAAAAACAAAACGTTACTTCATGTTCCTGTGCATGCACCGTCAACGTTTAAACGGATAAAAAAAATTAAGAAAAGGATTTTAATGTCCCTTTTATAGTGAAGACTAGAACACAGCAACCAGAAATGTCAACTGTGCCAATTCTGCTATGTGCGTGCGTACGAACATTCGTCCGTTCGCACAAAACCCCAAATTTCGGATATTCATCCGAATTACGAATCTGAATTACGAATCCGATCCGAATCCGAATACAAAACCCAAAATGAAACACATATAGGACCCAATTTTGGAAATACGAAATAAACGAGATCCGAAACAAAACAAATTTTTTTGTGGCTGCACATGTCTACTGCACAGGTCATAAACAAAGGGAGGAAGAGGTAAAGGAGTTACAAATCACATATAGTAGGAGGATAGAGATGAGGGTGTTACTGTGCTGGATAAGGGAGGGGAAGCTGTTAATATACACAGTGGTGTCCCTAGCCTTTCTGCCATCTAAGGCGGCCAGAGGTGGAAGTTGTGGTGGTTACTGGTCACTGCTAACCAGGAGCTGAGCAGGAAGCCAGCCAGGTTGCTAAGAGCTGAGCAGGGAGATGTGTATGACCCTTACACATCTCTGCACCCGGCTCTTAGCAACCTGGGATGCTGTGGCCAGAAAAAGGGAGGCAGGCACACTGCAAACATTGTGCAGCAGAACAGTTATGCCACACTGCCTGCTGCCCCCTTATGTGACCCAAAGAGATGCCTCATAAAGCAACAGCCTCAGGCTGCCTCATTGACGTGATGGCCCTGAACTACAGAGACAGGATGGAGATAAGAAGTACAGGCAAGGGGGTGGGGGGAAATGAAAGGGTTAAACAATTACCCCACATTAAAATAAATTAAATTAACTATAATTGCTAATGCTCACCCTTCATTAATTAAAACAACATTCATAGGATCCTCCTACCTACCCTCCCTCTGTTGTGAGAGGAAGGGTCAGAGCTCTCAAATGTGAACAGTAGTACTGTTCACATTTGTGATCTCTGTTTTTTGCCATCACAGCAATCACAAGGCACTTGGTCACTCTGATTGGTTCTGTGCTTTTTGCCTATGAAGTACGCAGTCTAAATACCACAGCCACAACTCCCTCAAGTGGCTAAATAACAGTATAAAGGCTGTTCCCAAACACAGAATAATGGCTGTTCCCATCCATACCTCCACAAATGCTGGAGGCATTGTGGCATTATTTTACTCCTGGTGCATAGCCTAGGCAGTGAGATAAGGGTTTGGGTGGAATTAGGAATTAGAATTGTTACCTTGCCTGGCAAAACAATTACCAGCTATGGGTATGGCTTGTGGGCACAAAGGCTGCCATTGCTGGAAACATTTTAAAGATTTGCAATGCTAAAATAATTGGTATAAATGGACCTAACTTTCTAACTTCCCCATGATGCCCCCCTCCCCTTCCCGCTCTTCCTGTCCATTCTGCCCTTATTATAAGCCACCACCTCTAAACAAACACCGCCAGACTTTCTTATTAGACAAACTAGTGACCTCTTCAATTTAAATGCAATTAAATGTTAATTTTCATAATAATTATATAAAATTAATGAAAAAATGACATAAAGATAAGATAAGTTAAGAAACAAATTAAAGTTGAATAAAAATCGTAATAGCTAAAAGTTACTTTAGGTAGTATTGTGAGATAGCTGTAGTTTGTTGCTTGACAAATATAGCTATTACCTTTATTTATGTGGTCTTTTAAGATAGCGGCAGCTTCTTTCTTGACTGCGATCATCATTATAGGAGCATTTCTTAAAGCTCAATTCTTTAAGGCCAGAGTTACATGGGCAAATTTTAACTAGACACTTTTCTTAATAGCAAATTGCTCCTTAAAGACAGTGATTTAGACATAATGTGCACTTGTTTTAACAGACAATTTAGAGTAACGAAAATGTAGCTGGTTAGATGTGCCCCTTAAATAGCTAAACATGATTCAAACTGTTAGGTGCACTCTGTGTACAATTACATTAAAACAAAATAAAAATTAAATGTTGCATAGCCGTGAGTCATGTTGATTGATAAGAAAATGGAGTGGTGCCAAGAGAAAATATGAACTCAACCAACATTGTACTATAATGATAAGCTAAGCAGGCTGGAAATCACAAAAGAGAATAGGGAACAAAATAAAGGTCAGTGTTATTATTAATAAATCTCAGCCACAAATGTCAAAAGCGCTTTCACCCACCCTCCCTACTTAAAGAGAACCAGTCAAGGGCATATATAAGAATCTGAATATTCCATCATAAATTATATAGATGCACTCTTGTGAAAGCTTTGTGGTGCAAAGCCAGGAGCCCAAATGCATGCTATAACAGTGTCCTGCGGGGTAGATTAAACAAATTAATATGTGCTAACAGCAAGGGGTAAATATATACGTATATTTATAAAATTTTGCCACCAATCAAAAACATGGGGCAAAATCATAGAAGGTTATTCACAAAGCTAGCCGAAGGATGAGCCGTAGCTCCGGCTGATCCTTCAGCTAGCTTGGCCGCCTGAGCCCTTCGGTTCAGTAGAAGGGCTGCTGTACGGGCTATTTACTATAGGCTGTACAGCTCCCGAAGCTGTGATCTTTATTGCTTATTTTGCATTTATCAAATATCTTTATTGTTTGTTTGTTTTTTTCAATGATCTTGTTTTTAAATCTTTATTTTTTAAGAGTTCTCATTTATTCACCTTTGTAAAAAAAATCTACTTTTCTTTTTTTTCTACTGTTTGCACTGATTTTCTATTCTGCTCGGTACCACAGAGGTACCGAGCAGAATAGCTGAGCCGAATGCCGCTCGGCGTCCCCTCTGCCACTATTAAGAAGCCAGTCCAGAACAATGGTCTGAAGCAAGTATACATAGATAAGAAGTTGATGAAATGGGAAGGAGCTGAAGAAGATCAGCAACACTGGAGTACATACAAAAAAGTGAAAATAGTATTTAATGAAGAAAAAAATGATTGTTTATGATATACAGTGCTTGGACAAACTAAGGGGGTTATTCACTTAGCTGCTGAAGGCGCTTCACCTGTCACTACAGCTCAGCCGAGCTGAAGCATATGCGTTCGGCTCAGCTGACTTCGTCTGCTGGACGGGCTATTGTGAACAGTCCTATGGTAACAGAGTGTTACCATAGGAGTGGCTTAAAAGGGAATGGTTAAATATAACTTGAAACTTCTCACTGTATGCACTGCATTCATATGCCGTAGTCTCACAGATACACATAAATCTAAGCACAAAATAATCCAAAAAATAGAAACATTTCCATTATATATGTTTTTCTACACACAGAATATAGACATAGAATTAGCACTTTCTCTGAGCCCAGTCTGACCTGACCTAACATAACATGTATTACAATGATTGGGAACAACCAGGGGGGGGGGGCTATTATTTTTAAGTAACTTGCTAAAGCACATAATATGCAAATATCATGATCATGCATGCTGGGATGGAAAAAATATTACAACTCTCTCACCCAAAAAATTTACCTTTCCTATTAAGATTTGCTGAAATTTCACTGAAATTTGGGTGAACCAAAATCGATTAGTGTTATCCCTATTGCTGAGTGCCCCTTTCAACATTGGTGATAAGTAATACGTTCCTCTATAACCCTTGTGGTCAGAACATTGGTGCTTGCTCTACCACCATTACATTAACTTTGGTGGCCAGTTTCACCATACTATGGGTGCTAAGTGTGACCATAACATGGGTGCTCAGTTCCACAATAACATTGATGTTCCATGTCAACATAACATGGGTGATGAGTGCCACCATATCATTGGGGGTCATTGCCACCATAACATTGGTGTTCACTGCCACCATAACATTGGTGTTCACTGCCACCATAACATTGGTGCCCAATGTCACCATACCATTTGTGATCAGTGCCACCCTAACTTTGGTGGCCAGTTTCACCATACTGTGGGGTCTATTCAGGAAGCAGCCGAAGGATCTAGCCGTAGCTTCGGCTCATCCTTCGGCTAGCTAAGGCCCCAGGACCCCTTCGGTTCAGTAGAACTGAAGGGCTGCTGTACAGGCTTGTCACTATAGCCTGTACAGCTCCCGAACTTGGCCAAGTGGCTCAGTCGAGCCGAAGGCATATGCCTTGGCTTGGCTGAGCCATTCTGAAAGCCGGAGCTGGCCGAGCGGACGGCCATTGGCCGGCCGACAGCCAGCTTCTGACAGCTGGGCAGAGCTAGCCGTGATCTTACAGCTGGCTCTGGCCACTTGCAGACAGATCAGCGTCCCTGGTTACCAGCTAACCAGGGACACTGATCTTCACACAGCCTAACTCTCCCGGGCGCTCCAGGAGTCCCCGCTATTTCAATTTGCAATAGCCAATAGCAAACTAGCATTGCACCCTCCGTCTGCTGCAGTTCTCCATCAGGTCCCCACTACTAATTGACAGCAGCAGAGGGTGGGTACAATAGCTAGTTTGCTTTTGGCTATTGCAAATTGAAATAGCCAATAGGAATGTAGCAATGCATTCCGATGGCCAAAATGTTTTCTTTTTTTTTGACGGCAGTAGAACCGCCGGCCAATAGAAAACAGTTGGGCGTAGCTAGCTTTCATTGCTAGCTCTGCACAATCGTTTTCTATTTTAATTTTTCTACTTTTTTAACTGTTTTTCTGTCCCAGAGAGAGACCGAGCAGAACAGCCGAGCTGCATTTGGCTATTCACTCACTCCTGCTCGGCATCTATGAGAATAGACCGAACAGCAGCGAGTAGCCTGCTGGAGGTTCGTCTTAGCAATCCAGATGTTGGATCGGCTGAGTCGAACTTCTTCTGCACTTCGGGTCGGCCGAACATGCTGAGCATGCTCAGCATGTTCGGCCGACCCGAAGCCACGCAAAGCCACCCGATGTACGGCTGATTTCAGCCAATATACGGCTGAAATCAGCCGTACCAGCCTGAAGTGAATAGCCGAACAGCGTTCGGCTCACTTCGCTTTAGGTCGGTCATTCACTCAGCTGCCTACCGCAGCTTAGTGAATAGACCCCTATGGATGCTAAGTGTGACAATAACAAAGGTGTTCAGTGCCACCATAACATTGATGTTCAGTGTCAACATACCATTGGTGCTTAGTTTCACCATAACATTGGTGGTCAGTGTCACCATAACATTGGTGTTCAATGCCAACTTTGGTACTCAGCTATAGAGGTTACTACCTGAGAAAAGCCGCACAGGTCCCAAACTGCAGTCTCTGGGGTCTGTGCAGGGTGACATGACTATATACCAAGACTATATAGGTATCATTTGGGCAGAATATCACTTCGTTATATGCAGGTCACTGAAATTATCATTACTTTAGCAGTCACTTGGTTAGGAGCATTTAATGAAATATAGAAATACTGTGCAAAATATTATCATTAATATTTCTACTACTGCTATAATTATAGTTACAAATAATAATAATGATCTCTAGTGATCTTGTAATGCTGATGTCAAAATGTTCTAGAATGGAAATTAAATGTTTCCAAGTAAAATTAATTATATTGATGGGACCTTTTTCTTTCTTTCTGAATCTAATCTTTTGAAAGCTTAGCATTACAAACCAATTCCATATCAGAGGTGCAATCGTTCTGTCAACATTACATTATAATTACAGCCTCAGCTATTCTAACATTAAGCAAATTAGTGCCTGCACACCTCTTGCCGGTAACCTTGCATGTCAGCACATTAATTCTTGAAGTTAGGCTTTCTGAATTGTTTTAAAATTGCAGCAGTTAAATGAACGGCCTGTCATGCACAATTCGTGGCCTCAATTTCTAGTGTCTAGGAATGTTCTTGTCATTATATGCAAGTGCAGGCAGCAAGTTTTATACAGAGGAAAAATGATTCACAAAAGGTGGAGAGTTTGGAGAAGGCAGGAGAAGTGAACCATCTAGGACAACATAGCTGATTTGTAAATTCTCCAATTCAGCTCACTTTCCAGTTCAGCTATGTTGTCCTACATTGTTCACTTCTTCTGCCTTCTCCAAAATCTTCATCCTTTTGTGATTAACCCTGTAGGTTTTGGAAAGGTTTGTTGGCACTTTCAGGTAAATTGTACTCATCCTTCCTGCTTAGCCACCTGACCTAAAGGGACCAACCTTTAGGGCAAGTCCTGCCAGACATAAACTGTATACTTATCCCATGGTCGGCTGCATTCTTCACATTTGCTTTTTGTTAGCTTTGCCTATGATGCCCTCTACTAGGTTGGTAAAAGTGCACATCTCTTTAAAGAAGAATTCCAGCCAAACAGCCATAACAAGGTAAAATGAATAGCCCATCAAAAGAGAAAATAACAAAACCATCTTTTGTTGCAATATTTAGCTTCAATCCAGAGATTTTTCCTTCAGTTATTTTTTCTGTTGCTGGATGCCCTCAGTCTGATGGCATACATCATTTAACTCACTTCCTCTGAGCCCATGTTGCCCTGGACCCACCCCAGCCTGTGACTGGACATTGAAAGAAAAAGCAGAACAATAATGAACTCATCTCTCTGTCACTCTGCATTCTCTTCCTATCAGCATGCTTCTTGTCAGAACTTTGACCGATTCATTCGCTGTACTACTCCCTCCTCCCGCTCTCCAGCCATGGTGCACAAGGCCTGCACTAGGACAAATTAAGGTATTACACTGCTTGCATTTAACAATGCATTCAATTATGTAATAATGATTGCAGAGGTGCATTCATTTGTTTCTTATATCTGCCTATATTTCAGCTTTAATAATGGCTTGTCATATCTATCTCAGCCGAAACTCCTAGAACTGCTATGCTATTAGGGAAAGTTTTAGGCACACAACATTGTAAAGCCAGGATACATTAAAGTCCAACTGCAACCAAAACCTTGGATTTTGATTATGTATTAAATACTTTTGGATTCCAAAACCATCAATGTGGGGGTCTTACTTCTCCCACACCTGCAGATTATAACAGGCTATGAGATCTTTAAGCTCTAGTAGGAATAACAAACGCTTCTACAACCTAATATCCATTAGCTTCCACAATAGCTTACATATACAAATTAGTGAAGTGATATGGGAGGTGAGGATTTATCAGTAGGGGATATGATGCTCACCTTTACACTTCCAAAAATACAGTCAATCCTTCATAACTAGAAATAAATGGTCAGTGTCAGGAATTCCTGTATTTTTGCAGCACACTGGTGAATTTTTAGAATAATCTATGAGGGTTGAGGAAACTGATAACCTTGATCAGCCGAGAACTTAAACAAGCCGGTAACCCTTTTTGGGGAGATTTGGGTGCTGTTGACAAGAGAGCTGGTGCTCTTTTCAAACCAAAAATAGTTTTTAAGTGGACATATTCTTTAAATATTTTATATTGATATTTTTGCAGACTAGATTGAAATACATCTCTCTTCACATGTACTTTGTTGTTCTTTTTATTTTAACATTTTCCATTACTAAAAGGATATCTTTTGATAAAATGAGCCTTTGAAATATTCCCATTAAACAAAAGGAAAGAAAATAATGTTCCCCTGCACGAGGAGAGACTAGTGAAATTGCTGGTTATGAGAGGGCATGTTAAAATTCTAGAACTGTTTGTTCCATCAAAATCTGAGTCACCTTTGCACTCATATGTCACAAAGGAGAAATGTTCAACAGAACTGAAAGTCTCTCTGGAAAAGCATTGAGTACTATAAAAATGAAATGTTCACGGGCTGGAGCATTACATGTGTCATTCAGAAAACAAATGAAAATTGAAAACTAGTTCAGTCTTACAATGCATGAATACTATTGTCAGACAGGAAGGCATTTATCTTAAAGGATAATTCAAATGTAATCACAGTCTGGCTAGCTTTACACAAAGGGTCAAGTTAATAATGCCTTTCAGATTCAAAATGAGAGGAAAAGTAATGGAATATAGGCATTCTAATTCCCAAAAAACTTTTATGGGTAGCAAAGATGTTAATGCATATTAAATATGCTCCCATGTACATGACTTTTATAATAAAACTGATGGTATTCATGGAGATGTAGATCAAAATGTAATAGCAAGTGCTCAGAGAAAATTGATAGCTTAATTAGAAAATGTGGAAACAAATTTGTGAATGAACTATCTGGTTGAACTGGCTGTTTTGCAGATATGTGAACACAGATTTTGTAATTTGAAGGATACCCATTTGGCACCACAAAACCTACTCCCACAGCTCCCAATGCCCTGTTTAACAGTGTTCCCTGCAAAAAGCAGTTGGCTGGATTCAAAACCATATCAACTGTTTCACCAAACTTAGAGTGTTATTCACTCTAGCTGCCGAGTAAATAACCGAGCCGAAGTTATTTGGCCTGGACGTCATTCAGGTATTCACTTCAGCTAGAGTGTTATTCACTCTAGCTGCCGAGTAAATAACCGAGCTGAAGTTAATTGAGCCGAACATCATTCGGGTATTCCCTTCAGCTTAGTACAGCTATTTCAGCCGTACATTGGCTAAAATCAGCTGTACATTAGCTGCCTTCGGTCAGCCGAACATGCTCAGCATGTACGGCTGAGCTGAAGTGCAGAAGCCCTTCAACTCAGCTGATCCAATATCTGGATCGGCTGAGCGAAAGCTCTGGTAGTTCACTTGCTGCCGTTCGCCCCTATTCTCATATTCTCTTGGCTATTCTGCTCGCTAGCTCCGAGGCAGCGAGCAGAAAAGAGAAAATTTAAACAAATTAAAATATATATATATAGTTCTCTTTAGGGTCACGGGAGGACATATACTAACCTCCTCCCATGACCCAAAGCTCAGTATATAACAGGCTATTGCCCACGATATACCGATATAATTTTTTAAAAAGAGGCCAGACTTTTAGAAAAAATCCTTTAATTGAATAAAAAACACAACAAAGGCTTTTGACAAGTCCTTTATTGTAAAAACAAACAAAACCCATAAATGGATCCCCGATGTAATCCAGGGTCAATCACGGTGTCCAGCCTTGTCCATGACGATGATGACTCGGCGAAATAAAAATAATAAATAAATAAAAAATAAAACCCGACGTTAACCGACCCGTCCGCACACGCGAACTCTCGCCACAGAATGGCATTCTGACAGATTCCGGCAACATGTTAAGGATTGGGCGGAGCTAGCGGTGACATCACGTGGTAAAAAAAAACCACGCGACAAACGCGCGTTTCCGAGGGCTACCTGGCTGTATGCCAATGGATACGCAAGGCAAATACACCCCAAAGAAGCTCCTGTACTTCTTTGGGCATAGGGCTTTTGCAGCGCGTTCTTACGTGCTGTAAAACGCACAGGTGGGAACCATGCCTATAGGCAATCATTGGTTTTCACATGTTGAGCGTTTTACAGAGCGTAGGAATGCGCTGTAAAACGCCCAGGTGTGAACCAGGCCTTAAAGTGTGTATGTTCAGAAATCCTCAACTAGTCACACACCTCTGAGTAATTTTTACCTACACACAATTATCTTGCCAGAGGATTGTATGTCACAACAAAATCCAATGTTTTAAGACTGCACAGGGCCCCTTTATTAAAACAATGTGCATTGAAGCACTGCAGCAATGTGAATGGGCACTAAAGCTCCCCATATACCATCAGTAGATAACAATAATAAATGTTGAATTATGGTTATATTTTAAGAATTTTTTTGGATAGAGTGCGTAAGGTTTAGAATCCCTGTAAAGTTTGTATCACTATCTATGCCCCATCTAGGGAAAAGTTCCAATACTTCCAGTCCCAGAAATGAGGGGGAATCTCAATAAAAGGGACACACGCAGAAATAAAACACTGTTCCCTTAGTAGAATGAGCAAGAGCTAGAGATTTGATTAGAATGCAAATATTTCCTACTTTTGCTCCCATAGTCCCAATGGCTCAAATTTTACTGTGTAAAATTGGATGTATTACCTCATACTTTAGTAATAAGGCCTGGGGTCACCTGAATTATTTTTATGTAATGTCACCTCACTTCATACTTCATTATATTCACATCTGAATTATCATATTTATTATTATATTAATAAGCTCTTTTATCTGATATTAGAGATTCATCAAGTGAAATAGGATGTAATCAAATTAATTGTTAATTTATGTACACTAATCTCATCAGCGAAAAATAAATAAATACATATAACGTACATATTGGATTAGGTCTGCTCTCTTCAGAAACAATTAAACTGTCACTTAACCTCTTGCCGTCCGCCCGTTGAGAAAAAACAGACGGATGGCAGACTCACATTCGCGGGTTGCCGTAATTTTTTTCCTGCTCGCGCGCACAGGCAGGAAAGACCCGCCCGTTCCTTACAGCTGTTACTGGCTGTTTCACATATAACCTATCAGCGGCTCTATAGCCGCCGATCGGTTGTATGGTGTGATATGTTCGCCCCCCCCTCCTCCTCCTCGAGGGCTCCTAGAGACCTCTAATGTCTCCATAAAGAGGACCTGTCAGTGTGCGTTTGCTATTATATAGGGGAATTGTTATGCCCTATGTAATAGCAATAACAATAAGTGTACAAAAAAATATATAAAAAAAAAGTACAAAAAAGATAAAAGTAACATATTAAAAAGTTTTTAAAAAACGGCAACATTTTTAAGTCCCCCACCCCCACGTTTACGCACATATAAACGTAAATATGCGTCAGATGCTTCAACGCGCAAAAACAACAACTGCGCTACACATGTTACATAACGCCTCAAACGTCGCAGTGAGAGCAAACATTTTAAGACCATCAATCACTGATAACACTAAAATGATGAGCGGTAAAAGCTTTGAAAGCATTGCCTATGGCCAATTTTAGGTATTGTAGTTTCCTGAGGTTTTGCGCGTGCGCACAATTTTAAGGCTTGACATGTTTGGTGTCTTTTTACCTGACGTGACCCAGCCTTTTATATTTTACCAAAAAATTGGGTAATAATAAATGTTTTATAACTTAATATAGGGGAAACAGTTTTAAAAAAAAATTCTGTAATTTTTCCTTAATATAGTATAAAATAAAAACCCCAGTGGTGATTACATAACACCAAAAGAAAGTTCTATCTGTCCCCAAAAAATTATATACAATTAATTTCAATACAGCGTTGCATGACAGAATAAATGTCAGTCAAAGTACTGCAGCGCTGAATATTGAAAAATGGCCTGGACAGGAAGGGGGTTTAACACCCTGGTCTTCAAGAGGTTAAGAAAAAGCACTTTTTATAACATTTAAAATGAAATGTAACAAGGGACATATGAAATTAGATTGGTGAAAATTTGATATGATTGCAAAAAGGTGAATGCATTTACAGAATAGACTGTAATACAAATATAAACCCAACATATTTCCTATAGATTCTTCTAGGTATTATTGCTCTTTAACATGTCATAACTTGTCATAACAAGTCATAGGTGTTGCTCGCAAAGATTACATTCTGTGTAAATAATGTTATTGTGATAATGATTATTATTTTTACAAACAGGCAACTAACTAACGCGGAGCCGTCAGAATAATTGTGAGGGCGGGTGCATTAGCTAGTTTGCTATTGGCTATTGCAAAGTGAAATAGCCAATAGGAATCTAGCAATGCATTCCTATGGTGAAAATGTTGTTTTTTTTTGATGGCAGCAGAACCGCCGGCCAATAGAAAACAGTTGGACGGAGCTAGCTGTCACTGCTAGCTCTGCACAATCATTTTCTATTTCTTTTGTCTTATGTCTTACCAGCAGGCCACAAACCCACCGAAAATCATACGATTCTCAGCAGGTTTTCAAACATGCTCGTAAGACAAAAGACATGCGACCGTGCAGTAGAAACGGTCGCACGCCTTCCATACACCTGCCGATTATCGTACGATTATCGTATGATAATCGGCAGGTGTATGGGCACCTTAACTGGGCACCTTAACTGAGCCCAGTAATAGAACAAACCTGGTCGAACACACCCTCTCTCCTCCTCTGCAATGGAATACTGTGTGAGAACATTTATGCTGAGGGGTGTGGCTGTTTTTCAGCTCTCCCAACATAGAGCACTGCTGTGTAAGAAAAAAATGTATGTTGAGATATTTCCTAGCAAAAATCAAACATAAATAACAACATACAGCCAGGCCCATGCACCTTGCCCACCTTGACTAAAATCCTAGCACCGGCCCTGTATACAGCTGTATCGGATTATAAAGAGCTGAGAAGATGTGAGACTTAATTTGGGCTTTAAAGTAAAGGTTGACATACACTGCATGTTGTGTCAGTTATTCATTTACTTGTTAAGTGAAAGAGCAAGACTTTCACATTTATTTATACAACTTGGTGAAACTTTGGCCAATCTGTCTTTACAACCAGGCAGTGATTAACCTTTTTTTTCTCTATAGCAATTACATTCCTTATGGATGTCATACTTTTCAAATGCTAACTGGTTTCTCTGCTCTCTGTTTTATATGCCCATATATTTTCCGAACGCTACTCTAAAAATTTTATTATCACTTAGGGCAAACTCTGACAATTTCATATTTTTACATTTTTAAATTATCTTTACCTCCTCACTTATTTTGATTAAATTGCTTTTAAAGTTTTTCTTTGTCTATTTTCATTTGTGACACAGACATTTTCGCTCAAGGAATATTGTTCAGTGTTTCTCAAAGAGATATCAATAAATACATTTAAAATAAATAAATAGGTATATTTTCCTTGCAGGGTCTTTGCCTCTTGCAAACAGAAAATTATTATGCTTGGAGTTCACTTAGGGGCATTTATTAATATTAATATATTAAAGTAGTAAATGTGTCTTTCACCAAATATTCACTAGTGATGAATCAATAAATGTCATTAAAAACACATGAATCCCCTGCAGTGAATGTTTGTTGAATGCCAGATTCACTGCATTATGCATATGCCCCTTAAACAGGGGAAATCAATACATTCTTAAGGTGCCCATACACTGCACGATTCTAGTACGTAAAAACGATTACTGATTTGGCAGCAGTTAAAGAAAATATTAATGCTATAAAAATGCACACAAAAAAAAACCCCAAACAATTTGGCGGTGATTTACTAGGATACTAATTGCTAGGATCTTGCAGGAAGAATTGTGATATCGCCACAGGTGCTTTTTTTAAGCTATCATGTGGCATTTTTAAGTGGTGGGTGGGCCTGAATGTAGGACCTTCCATTTTACTTATCTCTGATAATAAAAATAACAAACTATAGAAGGATAGAGAATGTTATCTCAGAGTTCCGTACCACACATATAACACTATTCAACCTTCTTCTTATAATTTCCAGTAATATGTGTAACAAAAAGCTTCTAGGAGATGTAATGCTTGTGTCTGTATCCACTGTACATTTACTTATCAAAATGTTCAGCTCACATTCATGAGCATGTCACATACATGTGAACTATTTTTTGCATAAATAGATTTTTACTCACTGAAAACATTGATTTGTTATAAAAAAAATGTTTTCATTCATTGTTCTTGTATCCTTTCCACCCTAGGTGGAACCATTTACTGCTCTTCTCTACATATGCAACACTTGTGTCTGTCATGGCACAGGAGTGTCCATGGCAGACAAAAGCTAGCCCTGAAAGCCAGAGAGAACATATGACCTTAAAAATGGGTTCTGTCTAAAGATGAAGGGTATCCAGAGTGGTATTAGCAAAGCGCAAGGTTTTTATGCTTCTGGTCCTTCAACAATGGCGATAACAGCTTGAACTCAAATGCTAGCCCCACTTCTTATAATGGCTGTAAAAAAAAAAAAAAACAGTACCTGTAGAGCAATATTTGAGGATACATTTATCTGCTATCCAGCCGCTGCACTGGAGAAGGTGAGGTCACAGTCCTTACGATGAGATCCTCAAAGCATTGAGTATCCCAGATCTCAATAGAAGATGCTCCGACACTCTTCTGAACCATCTTCTTTTAAAAATTTGGATACTCAAAATTGCTAGGATCTTGCAGGAAGAATTGTGATATCGCCACAGGTGCTTTGTTTAAGCTATCATGTGGCATTTTTAAGTGGTGGGTGGGCCTGAATGTATTAAAGGACCTTCCATTTTACTTATCTCTGATAATAAAAATAACAAACTATAGAAGGATAGAGAATGTTATCTCAGAGTTCCATACCACACATATAACACTATTCAACCTTCTTCTTATAATTTCCAGTAATATGTGTAACAAAATAATATGTGCTATGTATGCACTATATAAGAATTAGCTGTTCTGCATTTTGCATGTTTATCTGCCTCTATGAAAACCAAAAACACATTTTGCATTGGGATTGTAAAGTTTATGTTTGCAGAAATTTTACTTGACACTGCACGTATTTTGGATCAGTCATCAATGTTTAGTTTATTTTGTTGTTTACACTGGTAGAGGAAAATGTGGACTTTGATATTTTTCCATAAACCACTGCTATTTACTCTGTGGTGCTTGTCCAAGTTGAATATGTTTATAGACATATGCATAGATTTGTAATCCTTCACACAAGGTATGTTTTTATTTGCATCTCATGTTTTGAAAGGTAAAACTTTAAAGATAGTGCTACTGTTACATATTTATTAAATGCATTACACGGTGTTCATCCATGAGGTCAGTGTCTGACTTTCAAATACAGAGTAAGTTTACATGATTTGTTTAATCTATGACTTTTCACAGGGAAAGTATTTTTCTAGCTGTGAGGAATTGTCTAGCTATTAAACCAGCTGTTATTTGTTTTTTTTACGAACAGCTTGTAAAATTGGAAATAATTCAGATATGGGTTTAACGTGGACCTTCCATGAAAATAGAAGGGCTGCTCTATTGAAAGCCCCTACCCCCAAAGTCCATTTTCCTGCTGGATTAAAATAAATCTGTTTTTTAAAATAAAATTAATAAAAATACTTACCATGGCCGCGCTTCCAGCGCTTTCCAGAGGCTCCTTGGATGGTGGCAGACTCAAAATCAAGAATGCACTTCAGCCCATTAAAAGGGGGTATTCTTGTAGGTATTTGTAGTGTCCAGTTATCCCAGGAGACAGCAGTGAGTCCCGGTGATGTCACCTGTGCCTCTGGGTGTGTCAGAAGCCGGGGCCGAGGTACATATTTTTTCTATTGTTTTAAAACATAACTTTAACTGGGTAAATTATATGTTTTTGTTTTTTGTTTTTTTTTATATTTCTGAACGGTTAAAGAATTGATTTTGACCAAATATTACCCTAGGAAAGTGCTGCAGGTAACTGCATCCAAAAGAAAGTATTTAACATATGTGGTTGATGTCAGGCTGAATCACACTCTGTCTGCTTTTAGCTCAATGAAACTGCAGTTGCAAGATATCCTCACCATAATGTCTAATTCTCTCCAACTGTCGCTGCAATTCCAAATGATTGGCTCCAATAACCGGCACATCCAGGTGTGAGAGGATGATGCCATGTGTTAGCAGTCTAGGAAATTATAGAGGCCAACTGTTTACTTGGCTGGGGAGTGCCCGAAAATAAAATATCTTATCTGCGAGGTGTCATGTTAACACTATGGCTAGAGATGTGTGTTTCACTCACATTTTTTACACTGCTTAACACATATGTTACTGGGTTCAAGACCTTTTAGAGGCAGGTATACTTTTTTAAACAGGCACTATAGAAAGACTCTACTGTGTATGGCCAAATACAAGTCACAAAGAAGGTAGCCAAACATTTGTAAAATGCTGTAGATCAGCTTTTCTCAACCTGGGACTTCTCAACCAGAGGAAGCTTAACATTTTTGCACAGCTGCATACATTTCTATTGTTGCCGTGAGCCAGCCAGCAGCACCATGGAAACACATGACACTAATCCAGGGAAGGCTGCCTCCAGGACCTTCCCCAACATTCAGAATAGTAGAGAAGTCCACCTCTGTCCAGGCCTGCTCTGTCTCCCGCTTTCTGTCGCAGCCACACTGTGGTGAAGATTATAAGGTAGGATTCTGATGTGAAAGGGGGACTGAGGACTCTGATGTGAAGGGGGGACTCTTGATGTGAATAAGCACTATGATGTGAAAGGGAAGGGATTTTAATGGAAGGGTGGCTTCTGATGTAAAAAGGGGGGCTCTCATGTGAAGGGGTGTACCAAACATCTTTTTTTGTTTGTTTTTTTGCATGGGTCCCCCCCCCCTTAATATTCAAACCAGACCCCTATCTAGGATAAGATCTGTGATTTTGGGAACCACACATGGTTTTTTTTTTTAAACATTTTAGATGGGGTGCTTCAAGATGACTAAAAGAAGATTGAGAAATGCTGTTGTAGATCACGTGCAGCTTTTTCATCCTGAATTAATCTCCTGCAAACCAGGGGTCATGTGTGCTCCCTATTTACTCCTGGTATTATGATGGCTCATATATAAATACTCACCAAAACTAAATAAAATCAGACTTTAAAGTGTATTTCCACTTTGCAGACAAACTGGGATAACACCTCTTTTATATTTGTCACATGTTCCTATTCATATAGCATAAGCTAAAAAAAAAAAAAAAAAAATGCTTTGTGCAGTTTGAATTGCTTGTACTTGAGTTAGGGTTTTTAAAGGTTAAAATTTCTACATGGCTTCTCCTTCTTTGCAATCCCCAAATTTCAGTTCTAAGTCTTTCTATTAGGACAGATTACTGTGAAGCTGCTCAGATGATTTTACATAAGCCCACTGGTATATTTAAGGGGCCTTTAATTTGCAGGCAGTCAGATCTTCTAGAGAACCCATTTTCAGCATCCAAATTTTGTACTAAATGAAACCTTGCAAGCCATTTATCCCTTGACTATTAAGAGAACTATGGGGATCAGGACAACAAAATCCTGTCCGTTAAATTCTGTTTGTACACAATGCAAATAAGAGGTCAACATGTCCAATTTTGGGATGCCATGCACTGTTAAATTGGCATATATAACTAACAAAAATGTTTGTATTGTGTGGCAATCTCTAACTATTTCCAGCCTTTTGTTTTGATTGTTATTTGCATGAAATAACTGTGTGGTTTTCATTATGTTTACAAGGCTGCATAAAATGTTGATGTTATGTCTTTCAAAATTATAGCTAATCATATCTTACTACATTCTTTACTAGATATAACTAGAACAAAACAGCTGGATCTAATCTTTAAAATGATTTAAGTTACTATAGATGGCATACTTTATAAAAAGTTAAATTACATCATCCTTTCCTTGTATGGCATTTAGTGATTTGAAAGGTTGCTATTTCTGGTGTTAGCTGAAGGAAGGTTGGGAGTCCTTTTCTTTTTTTTAATGATGTCTGAGACCATGGAGAAAAGGAACAATTACAGAGCAATCACAAACATTTTTGCAATGGACTGGAAACTCTGTGACTGTAGTTGTAAGTACTTGCAGCACACTGAAGTCCCTGTTATCCCATAGAAATTAACCCTTACACTGCCAATTATTACAAGCAATGCTTGAAGTAGCTGCATTTGCAAAATAACAAGTCATTTACGTTCAGCCATATTGCATTATTCATGGCTGTGTGGTGAGTGAATGGCTCACCCAAACCAATATTTACAGCAAATCTGTTTCCCACCGCAGAGTAAAGTATTAGCTTGCAAACCAATAAACCAATAAAGGATAAGAATACAGATCCCCTGCACTTTGGGGGGGGGGGGAGTCACTAGAAGGAACAGGACCTGTTAACCTGTTGCCAGTGATCTGCCACAGTATTTTCAGATACCTACAATGCTCTGATTTTAGAAATGCATTTAAGTACAAGCTCGCTCCTGTGATTGGACTATAATTTCACGTTTAGTTTACCAATTTGTATTGAGATTGTAATACTTCACTAGAGTGAGCTTGGAGCCGTGGCTACTTTATAACACACACAGGGACCATGGGGAACAAAAGTAGACACCCTCCAGAAGGAAGGACAGTGTTAGCACCAATTCAGAGATGATTTGAGGATCTACACCTTAGTGATACACAAATAAGATACATTTTTGTTAATAGTTAAGGAACTTGAATGTAATTTTAAAGTTTAGAATTAAAATTTAACAGTGAATGTGGTTTTCGTTTGAGAAACTCAACTCATTTCTAAAATCGAATGTTGAAATCAAACTAAATTTCAAACAACTTTCTACAAGTCTCAGATGGCATTATCAAATGTTCTGGCAAGATTTTTCAAATGACCATTTGTATGAAAATCTATCAAGCTATGGCTAGTTGAGGACAGCTAGGACATGCTTCTGACTTCACAGAGGGGGATCAGTGACTAGCAACAATCTGGAGATCTGACTTCAGCCCTTCTTCACTGGAAGCTTCTCATTTTAGTTTCCTTAGCACCCTAATGGGGCCCCTTCCTATCCCAGGACCCATAGCAGCCATGTGACATGCTATTGCTATTGTTACTCTACAGCAGAGAGATGTCCAATGCAAACTTCCTTTAGTCATACATATTCAAATACATTTCAGGCCTTTATTGGTGTCTGTGCCATATTAAGAAAGGAATTGATTAGAAATATTTTGACTAGGGCCTTCACTGTCACAGTCACATCTCTCATAACTGGAGTGCTGGAAGTTTGTCACTGCCTGTGTCATCCTTCAGGTTAAAGCATTGTAAAGTAGAAAACACAGTGAAAATTTACCACTCAACCACAAGGAGTAACCTTAGAAATATGTAAAAAAAACAAACCGTGGCTGTAGTTCTGCTCTAAATATTTATTCTTTATCCCCACATATAATGTGTGCATCCCTACAAAATGGGTATATTTACAATTTTTTATAATGTTATGTATTTTGATATCACATATGATATTGGAATATATATTTATATAACAACATAGTGATTGTATGTTTTCCTCTTAGTGCATGAGTTCATTTGATACTGTTTTTATAGATTAAGGAGTTGTAAATACAGTATTAAATCCTATAAATAAAAAATATACTGTACAAATATACTTTTTGAACTGGCCAAATAATAGTCTTGATTTTCTTGGCTTCGTGTGAGTCCTATCAAAGTCTAGCATTTGGGTGGTTAGTGACCTTGCCATACTTTGCTCTGTGAATAATTTACAGTCTTCTACATATTCATCAGTAGAAAAGTAGAGAAGAGAAAAAATGAAGTTTGAAATATTGAACAAAAAATCCATAAAACTAACACAAAAACTGCAATGTGAAGCAAAATCATAATTCATTATGAGAGTTTTAAAGTTTCCAAGTGACAGTCTTACAGGACAGCACGAAGCAGCCTACCCCTGCAAGAATGGGCTGTCTTGCTCTGCTGTCATTTAAATTTTTATCTGTCAGAACTTTAAACAGTTTTTCTCACCATCCTCTACTTCCTTCATGTTTGTCAGAACACATGATGTGTGTGATGGACACAGTGTCACTATACGCAGACCAGTGCCGAGTATACCAGCCTAAATCAGCAAGGCAAAATCTGTCAATGTGTACCCACATTCATCGAGAATATATTAGATAGTAAACATAAACCAAAAAGGATGAATACATGGATGGACCGGTATTTTCAATTACTGTTCATCCTATAACAATAGCAAGAATTGAGCTGAAGTGAGTTCCTCTGCATTGCTGACACCAGCCTGTTTTGCTGGTGGATCATTTTTTTTTCATCTCTGCTAGCTATAATATTGATTTTAATTTGACCCTTTTTACAATTCAGAAAGGATAAAAGCACTGATACATAAATCCTTGGCGTTGTGTCCTAAAAAGCTTAAAAAACTACCTATAGCAGCTGGCCGGCTCAGAGGCTCGGGCGAGTATAACTTTGTTATTTTAGCGCCTAGACAAAATGAGTACTTAACCCTTGCAGTCCGGGAATACCCCCACTGCAAGGGTTAAGAACAATTATGTCCAGTGTTCTTCTATAAAACAAAGTGCACTTTTTGCCCCCCTCTCCTGATCTAACAAATACAAATCCCCCTCCCCTCTGCTGGAATTTTTTCTCCACCAACCTTGTATGGAAACATTCTCCTTTACTTCCTGTCCATGTGACACCTTTACAAGATATAGTGGGAGTGTTTGTCACTAGGACAAGAAGGCACAGGCAACAATAAAATAATTGTCAGAGATTCTAACCCTTCCCTTGAAAAATGTCCTTTTTTTTCCTGGGTCCCCTTTGGAGAGATTTTCCATGACTTCCTGTCTTGTACTAAATATGGACAAAGACAGCAATAAAAAAGCCACCAACAATGTGAAACATCTGACATCATGTCTTCTGTACACTGAGTGTAATTTTCAGTTCCTGCTCTCATTATGCATGTTTAGAGAACGTTCTGTAGGACTTTTTTTCTTTTGTATACTAGATATAATTATCCGTATCTGTTTTTATTCTGTATGTATAGATTATATAAAATATTACTTCACTAGTTTTGTTTGCTGGATGTTATTCTCAATATCAGTTCTTATTTGTTATGTATCGATTATATAAAATACCACTTCATTAGTTCTAAAATGCTGGATGTAGTTCTCAGTATCTGCTCTTATTTTGTATGTTTGGATGCTCAAAGTAGCACTTCTCTTGCATCTTGGAAATTAGATATGTTCTTATTTGCTAAGTGAACTGCACAACTTCCTATGTCTTCTCAACATATTTTTACTGTGTGTATTAGTAAGTCCCCTTTATTCACTATAGCCCGTACAGCTACCGAAGTCGGCCGGGCGGCTCAGTCGAGCCGAAGGCAGAGGAGAAAGCCGAAGCTGGCCTGCTTCTGACAGCTGGGCGGAGCCAGCCATGATCTTACCAGCTAATCAGGGACACTGATCTCCCGACAGCCTAACTCTCCTGGGCGCTCCGGAAATCTCCCGCTCCCAGCCGCCCAGGAGAGAAACACTGATTTTTCTTCTTTTTTTCTTTTTTATTCGGACACGGAGCCGTGTCCAAAAAAAAAAAAGATTTGGCCATAGGAATGCATTGCTAGATTCCTATTGATTTTTTCAATTTGCAATAGCCAATATCAAAATAGCTATTGCACCCGCCCTCTGCTGCAGTTATCCATCAGGTCCCTACTAGTGATTGAAGGCAGCAGAGGGTGGGTACATAGCTAGTTTGCTATTTGCTATTGCAAATTGAAATAGCCAATAGGAATCTAGCAATGCATTCCTATGGCCAAATCTTTTTTTTTTCTTTTTCTTTTTTTTGACGGCAGCAGAAGCGCCTGCAATTAGAAAACTGTTGGGCGAAGGTAGCTGTCATTGCTAGCTCCGCACAATCGTCTTCTATTTTTATTTTTCTACTTTTTTAACAATTTTTCTGTTTTGCTCGGTCCCACAGAGGGACCGAGCAGAACAGCCGAGCCTAATGCCGCTCAGCGGCATTCGGCTATTCACTCACTGCTGTTCGGCATCTATAAGAATAGACCGAACAGCAGCGAGTAGCCTGTCAGAGGTTTGGCTTAGCCGATCCAGATGTTGGATCGGCTAAATCAAGCTCCTTCTGCACTTCGGGTCGGCCGAAAAGCTGAGCATGTTCGGCCGACCCGAAGCCACACGAAGCCACCCGATGTACAGCTGATTTCACTTCAGGTCGGTCTTTCACTCGGCTGCCTGTGTCTGGTTTACTGCAGGAGCATAAAGGTTGTAGCTTCCCCACCCTGAAAATCCACCCACCCTAGGCTCTTCCTGCCTAGGCTGCCTTGTGAATGATCCAGCTCAGTCCTTCCCCTACTAAGGTGGGAATTAAGAAGAATTGGGTTTCTCTGCTGTACACAGTACGTCAAGGGCCGTATACTCTATAGGTTAATGAGAACTTGACAGGCTTTAACCAAATTTTGAAATGGTGCAGTCATTTTTCTCATCTGAAAAAAATAAACTAAGACCATTTCATTTCTGCAATGAAAGCGCCTATACAGATTATGACTAGAGACAGCTTGCTAAATATTTTTTTTAAGCAAAGCAATAAATATCAGATTCATTCTAGGTCACCTGACCTTCTCTTCTTAACATCTGATGCATTTTTGTTAATTAATGAAAAGTTTTCTTGTGCATTGAGCTAAAAGCCAATTAGAGCTATGTTGTAACTCTCCAGAGAAAATGTCTTACATAACTAAGACTGTCGTCAGAAGAAATGATGTTCTCTTACAATCCAATTATTCCTTTGAAATGATTTTTCAATGTAATTGATTATGCTCAAAATTTCGCATTGCATTGCAGTAATTAAATGTAATTCGGAGAACAGAAATGATACAAGTGAGATGCAATGGGGACAGAAGATGAGTTTACTACAAAGAATCATGCGGGTACAAGGAATTTAATTAATTTTTGTTGTACTGTGGAACAACTTAATTCGTATGTTTGGTTCTCTTTAAAATAGCGCACTTTGTAGTTGAACCTTCAGTCTTACACAGTTGTATGGGCTCCTCCTGTACTGAAATAGCTTACTCTGATTTCACTGCACACTGTAAGCTGCAGCAACTCAGATAGTGCTTGCTTCATTTCCTCAATGTCCGTGACCTGCCTCCTTTATTAATTGGATTTCTGTTTTGTTTTTTTTTCAATTATTGAGGTTTAGTGTCACATATAGGCTTTCCCTAAGGCAGTCTGCAGTTTTCAGGAAGCTTTTTGCAGCCCTATCACCAGCTATGATCTACCTGCATTGCACAGAGAAGCACAGAGGCCTAGTGATGACATTATATGTAACAACACGCAGAGAAATGGTTTTTTTTTGAGAGGTATAACACCAACACCTGATTTATTTTTGATATAAAAAAATATATTTATTTTACATATAATAAAACACATGTATACATTTCATGAAATAGAATCTTAGTTCAATCTCATCCTAAATACATTAAAACAGTTGCATCCTAATTCCAAATCATTTTGTTCATGCATATTCATTTGGGGAATCCATGTATCCAGTTCCTACGCGTTTCACATATTGCTCCCCCAAATTGACCCCTGGACGGAGTGGTGACGTCGGGATTCCGATCCCTGTCCACACTTGATCTGGGGAATCCTATTCGCATCCTTGAATTCCATTGGGTGGTCTTGGGTGGTATAGATGCTCTTAAAAGGAAGAGCAGCAAAGAGACGGGAAACTACCATGGATTACAGTAAGGCACACATTACAGTATTGTTTTATGTTAAAAAATCTGAGGGTTTAATGTCACTTTAAGTTCTTCCTACATACAGTCATTTTCTAGTTTATGTGTTACCGTAAAGCAGTTACTATTTGGGCTTTTAAAATCCACAAACATTATATATAAAGGGAGACAACAAGTTAAATTGATTTCCATGCACTGTAATGTACCCGGCTTGTTTTTCTGCAAGTAGTACAGATCCATACCAAACGTTGTCAAGGCCTCAGGCAATGAAAGGGTTATCCAAGTATGACTTGCCCCTTATCAGTTATGCTTTAATAATATCAGATAAGCTTGCTAGATTTGCAAGTGTAGGCTTAAATTCTAAAATAAAAAAACATATTATGGCATATCTCATTGCAAACAACAAACACTGCCTTTTTCATAGCCAAATCTGATTTTCGAATTTATTGTGGCTAAAAGTGAACCAGAGAAAATATAAGCATGTCTTATAGCAATTGCTCAGTCTTTTGTTCTTTTTTTATATTTTTGTCTTGTTTTTTTCAATCTAATGTCTGGAAAATGTCATACATGTATACACCATCTATGGCAATGTGTGATTCTTGGGCAATAGTTTGTAGCACTTGGCATCTCTTCTATTGGCAGTGAAAATCTCCCATGATTGCCATGAACCAGATGGTACGTTGGAATAGAGTAAGTATGCTGTGATGGCAAAATAAGCCAAATACAATGGAATGGTTCTCTTACCCCTCTCCCACCAAAGTGTTACGTAGGGGCAGTTTGACTAAGACCGGGCTTGAGAAGCCTGATAAATAATAGAATTGGCTGTACATGTATGAGACCCAGGTGCATAGCACTCTTACAGAATTTCCAGATAATGCAGGGAACAGTATGAGAACAACAGAACTGGACATTAATCAAAACACTAAGGGGTCTATTCACGAAGCTGCCGAGGGCAGCCGAGTGAATGACCGATCTGAAGTGAAGTGAGCCGAACACTGTTCGGCTATTCACTTCAGGCTGGTACGGCTAATTTCAGCCGTACATCGGCTGAAATCAGCCGTACATTGGCTTGCTTCGTGTGGCTTCGGGTCGGCCGAACATGCTCAGCATGTTCAGCCGACCCGAAGTGCAGAAGGATTTCGACTCAGCCGATCCAACATCTGGATCGGCTGAGCCGAAACCCCGGCAGGCTTCTCACTGCTGTTCGGGCTATTCTTAAAGATCCCGAACAGCAGTGAGTTAATTTGCCGAATGCGCCGAGCGGCATTCGGCATATGCGTTCGGCTCGGCTGAGCCGCTCAGCCATGATCGGGAGCTGTACGGGCTATTGTGAATAGCCCGTACAGCAGGCTCTCGGTTCGAATTAACCGATGGACTCCCGTAACCGAAGCTAGCCGAAGGATCGGTCGAAGCTATGGCTAGATCCTTCGGCAGCTTCGTGAATAGACCCCTAAAATGCTTTAAAGTGGATTTAGCATCATTTTTTTTTCCATGTTAACTTTATGCATGCTAAATAATGTGTAAGTGGATCTATTCCAGGAGGTTGTATTTCCTCTCAAAGATTGCCTTTACCAGCTCTCAGAAGAACGGCAGCCTCTTTTGTCTTGGTTAGTATCTACTTCCCGGGACTGATGTACTGGTCTGGCTCAGATTGACACAAATCAGCCCCTTCTGCAGCCTATCACCTTGTGATTCGATACAATGTTACAATATTGCAGTCTGATCAGGAGGGAGAAGTGACCAAAGAACTGTTACCTTCTGCCTACAGCAGACTGATGTTGTCATCTCAGGCTAGACAAAGTCACTGGATAGAAGCTCAAATACTGTGTTTTTTTATGTGATCCCCCATTAGGGAAGGTCCTGCAGAGCAGCAGCAAGGGCTTGTTGATCTCTGTGAGCTTAGCCAGGTGCTCAGCACATCATTTCTATACTTCTTTTCTGGATTCTTTCTTGAAGAATATATACTGTACAGTATGTGCTGTATCAGGAGATTTCAGTGCCTGAACACAAATATGCACCTACTAGTTGCTGTACATGGGTACAAAAAATGAAAAAAAAAGGCCTCAGTCATGAAAGGGTTAATTGGCTGTCTAAATCAGCCCAGTATGCATCTGATTTTACATTGTAAGCTCCTTGAAGGGCAGGGACTGATGTGAATGTGCAATGTGTAAAGCGCTGCATAAATTGTCAGTGCTATATAAATGCCTGCAATAAAAAAATATATATAATATAATACAAACATAACCGTAAATAGAATATACTGGTCTTGCCATTTTACTGGCCAGGAATAATCCCATGAGAGAGAGAGAGAGAGAGAGAGAGAGAGAGAGAGAGAGACGCAAAATAGGTGACTTCACCATTAAATAAGGTAAAGGGAATTCACTGGCAAGCCACTGAGCCTGGATGTAGCCTTAGCTATTGCCCTGTTGTCTTGGGGGCAGGCAATCTGGGTATTTCTGTCCTTTACTTCTGTATAACTGATGCCAGTCTCTGTAACTTCAGTCAAGAAAACATATGCTCCTTGTAGTGTCCGGCTATATTGCAATGCTAACAACCCCAAGTACCATGGGGGAATGATATAGTTCTCCAGAACTTGCCTGCTACAGCTTTTTTTTCTACTAGTATGAATTAAACAACCTGTTCTTTTTAGCTAAACACACTTTTCTGCCTTAGTTACAACTGAGTTAAAACCAGCTCTGTTTATTCAACCTTTTAGCAACAACTTCATTTGTTATAAACGATGGATATTTTCGTCTATGTGACTCACATAAGCCACGCTTTATAGAAAGGAGTAAAGCTTTAGGAATGTTACCATTGGAATTTCTGCGTTTTACACTTTTTTTTTTACATGTACCAGCCCTTTCTTCAAACATTACCTTATAAAAAAATGGCTTGTTCATACTAAAATAGGATGGAGTTCACTTAAATCCATCACAGATGTGGTTTGTTTGAAGGCCGAGTTCATAGTTTCATGGCAGTAACCACTAGGTGGCACACAGTACCCATATTTATCCCAACTTCCCCTTACAGACCTACCATTCATATAGTAAATAAAGAACTGTATTATTAATTTATGCCATTGCATCCACTCTACACCTAATATTTGTTTAGCCAGCTGCTTCCTTCAATCCTCCTTTAGCGCCACTGATTGAAGCCTTAAGTACATTTAGACTTTTTTTTTTCATCCCAAAGAACATTTTGTTGCCTACAAATTACAAGCTACCTTTTCAAATGAGGCAGTGTGTTACTGTAACGAACTGTGGAGTCAGAATGTCTCATTCCAGTGGAATAAAAGAGGTTCACAGTATACATATAGATCTCTACATACCATTTTCTGTTAAGGACAATATCTGCGTTCTTAACCCTACCCAGTTCCAAAAAGAACATCATTTAAAGCACACTGAAATGCGTCATGTGTATAACAGATCAAATGTTTTTGAAAAAACACTATTGCTCAGGACAGTCAGAGTCTGTTAATTCGGTGGTGCCTTATGCCTGTACTGGAGTGTGAGTTCACCACGGTCACAACCATGGCCAAGCCAAAAGGGAGTTGGTGTTTCATTACATTCACATTAGGGTTGATATTTGGTCTGTGTGTTAAAGGAAATTTAAAACCAAGCACAAACATATAATGTAATTCAGTTTACCAGTCATAAGGTGTGTGGCTGAATTACTTTTCAGTTTTTAGGGTAACAACATTATTAGCAAGTACAGAGAATGCCTGTGGATCCTGCCACAAATGTTCACTTGTCTTTTCACTTCCTGTGAGCTAAACTAAAATATCAAACAACATTATATTCCTTCTCTCCCACTCCCATGTAATAGAGAATGGTTTGGGTTTCTATACTGTGTATTGGCCTGGCTAGCAGATGAATTAAATTCATATTATTATTGATATTAATAAGAGAACAAAATTAGGCATATGGTAAGGGGTTCTTCAAAAAAATGTGTCAATCATGTTTACCTATCAGACCTGACATAAAAGTCAAGCTAGTTAACATTGCCATTCTTAAAATGGAATTCCAACCAATCAAATTCTAGCCAAGCAAATCAAACATTTTTGGTTTTCATTGATTTCTGTGCTACTTTTGCTAAAATGTACCCTCCATTAAAACTGAACTCTGGGCAGATGTAAGAGATACAAACTGATACAGCTCTGTAATCATTAGTACATGATTGAATGTTTTTTTTTTAAATACAATCAGTGTAAGTATCTGAATTTGGACTGGTGTCAGCTTCTTGTAGTCCCAACACACCAGGGCTACGTCACTGGCTACTTCTCTTTTCATTGTCTAGGCTGGAGCAGGTCCAGGATGACCTGGACATAGAAGAAGTGGGTTGAATGATGCTGGTTATCAGATTAAAGACATCTAGCAGGAGGGAAAAGTACTGTATCTTCTAAGGAGATATTCTATTCTGACGACGCCTGCCAGTATTTGGATTTCTCTTTACTTTTTGTCCTGGTAAGAATTATCACTGGGTCAGAAAGTGGGGTGAATCCCCCTGATGGTGACATGGGTGGCAGTAGAGACCTTACATAAGTATTAGCCATTTACTGGAATGTATGAGACATGTTGTGGGTATCATTAGGGACTGATACAGGATACATATTTTTTAGACTATAGTGAACTTAGCTAAAGTAGAAAAAGAGCCTGACTGAGATGTGTATACAAAGGAAATGACCAAAAGACACTCGGACAAACCAGAGATGTCAGCTTTACAGTATAGGGGTTTCTTTAGAGTTGTCATCCAAACCTTGGCTCCTAGAAGCCAAACTAATGCCAAAGTGGAACAGTCACCTGTAGCAGCTGGTCAGGTTTTACTGACAAAAGAGAAAAAAAACCCTGATCAGTTGCGAAGATCCATTGCCATTGTCTAAAATAGAGGTAGGCAAACTCAGCTCTTCAGCTGTGGTGAAACTACAAATACCATCATGCTTCTGCCCATGGAAGTCATGCCTGTGGGTGTCAGAGGCTTGCAATGCCTCATGGGATTTGTAGTTGCAACACAGCTAAAAGGACAGAATTTGCCCATCCCTTGGTCTAAAAGAACAAGTCAGTCCAACAACTCTGTTTGTGATTGAGCTCCCAACACTTTAATAACACAGTGTATTCATATGGTGAATACCCTGTCCCATGTCCGTGTATATAATACAGTAAGTCCCCTACATACAATCATTCAAGTTACGAACTTTCAAAGATACAAACATGCATTTGCATGTCCAATCATGTAAGTTAGTTTACATATCTGGCATACATTGTCACGTGTGTGGGATTTTGTGTACTTTACTGTACTGTATAGAGTACAGTAGTACATTGTCTTTATTTCAAACCAGGATGTCTGAAAGCAAGTGTAAAAGCAGCAGTGATGTAGCTGGGCACCTAGGCTAATTTTGTTGGACTTACAAACAAATTGGAGTTAAGAACGTGCTCTCGGAACGGAACCTGTTCGTAAGTAGGGGACATACTGTACTTAGAATTACAATTGAGACTTTTATGGTTCTGTTGCTAAATTTGAAATAGGGGTCACTATTTGGCCACTATTGGGGATTAGTTTTGGTTCTGTCCCGACACCATTCATTTTCAAATCTATTAAACTGTCAAATATAACCATTCTAAAATGACATAGCTACATATGTACTGTATATGCACCAGGGCCAAGTGTGGACTGTCTCCCCCTACTGCTTCCCCCTTTACTATCCTATCGTATTGCCCCCTTTCTGCTACCTCTTTCTGTGCTCTCTCTCTTAATTGCTTAGAAAAAGTGAAGAGCAAGCTGCATGAAGAGGGGCTGTCTAACTATCATCAGGGATGTGTCTACAGTAAAGGATGATCCGACAGCACCACTCCACGTGACATGTTCTATTCTATCTGCATAAGTGTCTCTGTAGGGCAAGGCGAGGCTAGTACCTGGCTTAGATTCGTCTGGTGCAGGGAACCAGTATAATATGCAGCTACTGTGACCTTGTTCCTACACAACATAATTACTAAAGACTTAGCACTAAAGGTTTCCATTATACAGTTACTTTACATGCCTTTCATAGAAAATGTCACCTATGTATGAAATGTCAGGGCATGAACTATTATCCTCTGCTGCATGTGACAAGAGAGCCAACCAGGAGCCTGTGCTGCTTGCTTGAAAATATGAAACACTATAAATTAAGCATTTTCTTTGGCAATAAAAAAGCAGTTCACACTCTCATGAATACTAATAAATGCTAATAAATAATATTTGTGCCTGGATGGTTTATTCAGATTTATTCAGATGCATAAAAAGGTGAGTACAAAGGGAACAAAAACGCCAAAGAACACAGGTCATATAACCTTATGAGCTAAATGCTGTGTCTATTAAAGCAACAGAGATGATTTACTAAGAGTAATTTTTAGCCTTCCCAGGGAATATTTGTTTCATTAAAGAGAACCTGTCAGGATATAAATATGGGACCTCTCATTGCAGGCTTGTATTTATTGTATTGCTGTGCTCTTGTATGTGCATGTAATAGGTACACTTCAACTTGCTGTAGGAACCACTGATGGCCTGCAATAAACAACGTTTACAAACATAATAGGGATGAAGTACTTATAATTGGATTTCTGATTTTTTGCTGGTTCAGACTTTTTTCTGACATACTGAAGCCTAAAAGCATATATATAAAACACACTGCAACCTTAAAAAAATTCAAAAATGTTTTCTGACATTGATGACATTACTCCTTTTTTGTAAATTTTGTGAAATAGACCCAACAATTGACTTTGCTGGACAAATATTAGCAATGTCTGTGAAGGTTCTCATTCATCCAGGTCATGGTATATCTGTAAAAAATAAGTCAAGGCAACTGGACTTGCTGTATTATTTCTGAAAATGTTCACTGGTCATCCAACCAGCTTTCCCAGTTCAGAATGACTTGTGCAAAAATTATCTGGGAATAAATATGGTGAATGTTGCTCCAATCCAGATAATCTGCTAGTCGCAACCAGGTGTTAATGGCATTTGGATAATTGGAGCCTAGGAGGTGTTATTAACCTGCCCAGAGAGAGGTGATAAAACAGCATTGTATGTGGCAGACAATAGATGTCTCACGCCCCCACCTCTATTCACTCCATGTTTACATAAATGGCCTCTTTCACACCTCTTTTGAGCAAGTCCTCCTCCCTGTCTAGGATGCGTACTTGACTGTCTTCAAAGAAGTGACCTTTTTCCTTGAGGTGTAGGTACACTGCCGAATCCTGACCAGAGGGTTTGGCTCATCTATGCTGTGCCCTACGCTGGTGTAGCTGCTGTTTTGTTTCAACAATCAACAATGCAACCAACACCTGGTTGCGACTAACAGATTATGTGTATTGGGGCAACATTCCCCATATTTATTCCCAGAGAATGTTTTGTACAAGTCATTCTGAATTGAGAAAGCTGGTTGGATGACCAGTGAAACGTCTTCAAGAAAAATACAGCAAGTCCAGTTGCCTTGACTTATTTTTTACAGATACATATTAGCAATGTTCTCTTCATATAGAGGATTAATAAGAGAGTCAATCGGACCCCTTACTAGCTTACTAGAAAGCCTGTGATCTCGCATGGAGTGCACAGGATCGAATAGGAATTCCACATGCCAAGGTAGACAAGGTCATTTTGTTGGGACAGGAAGCTCAAGCTTTGATACAGACCTCAGGCTGCCTGCAAATGGCAAAAATGTTTGATTGCAGTGCTTCTACTATGGTGCATGGGATCTGCCTTATATCAAGCAATGGAACTGTGCAGCAGAAGCATGTTCAGTGTTATTGACCTAGATGTAATGCCATCTGAAAGGGAAAATAATGGTCTCAGGGCTGATCATTAAGTAGTGAGGTCCCTGGCAACCAGCCTGACGTGTTACGGCAATATAGGCAAGAATTGGCAGAGCAATCCCCTAGCAGGGTAGGCGATTCTTTGCATATATATTACTGGATTCATTTTTGTCACAGAAACATCTTTAAGACCCATCTCCATCCAGAATGTTTATTTTGTTTGGATAGCACAGGTAAAGGTGTAATTCTCTGCCAGGTTTTTATTACTGCCTGTGTGGCCATTGGGAAAATTTGGACAAAACAAAATACATATTTTTAATATTTTTAGTAGAGTAGCCCTTTCCAAAACTTAAAAAAACATTTCTTGAGTTAGGCTTTATGGCTTTTTTTAACATTATTTTTACTAATTTACTAATTAAACTTGGTGGACCTGTGTCTTTTTTTTAGCTGTATAACAATGTAAGATGACATAATGTTCTCATCATTTTTCTACATACTCCTCATAATATGAATCACTGTTCACATTGAGAGTTCATATTAGTATACACAGGGCTGTATTTAGACATCTCTCTGCCTTGGGCGCACCTAAATGATTAAACCCTTTTTGTACAAGCTCCACCCCTTGTGTCATGAGATATAGTATGCAATCCTGCTTTATATGCAGGACTACTTTTCAACTGCACAGACCACCAAACCAGAGATAGTAAAAAATTATGAATTATTTCCTCTATAGTTATGAGTGAACTGGCCTGGGTTTGGCTCACTTGGACATTCACTATATTTAGACAGAAATCTGGGCTAGGCAAACATCCAAGTGAATCGAATCCAGGGCCGTCTGTGTCCCTGGATCCAGGGCCCAAGTGTCATTGATTGCTAGGACACGTTTGGGTGCACTATAACAACCAATGATGCTGTGGAGTCACCAGGGTCTTAGCAACTAGGTTGTTTGGACACATACATAGGTTGGGCGAACTGACCAAATTGTTCACTCGTTTGGAAAACTGCAAACAGCTTGGCTTCAGGTAAGCGCATCCCTATTCTTGAACTATAAAGAGCATTTTGACTTCTCTGAACATCCCCTGCATCCCCTTAAGTTTTTTTTTTTTGCTGAATTTAAACAGAAATGTCCAAAGCAGGAGTGAAGACAGACAGAAAATAAAGAATACGTTTTCTAACTTTAAATTTTGAGGTTGGTGCTGCCCCCTTTAACTATACTCCCTGATGGCCCATATGTTAATGCGATGTACTACAAATTGGCTTTTTATATATTTAGTAAATATCGATGACCACATGTTGCAGATAATTAAATGTACTTTATATTATATTTCTCAGTGCCCTTCACTGGCCAAACAGATCATCTTTCTGACATATTATGTTTAATATGATACAGATGGATCTGAATGAACATATCAGACAAAATCACTGTGAAAAACAAAATTGAATAACTTGTTTAAAACTGTTACATTCTTGATAATAAAAAAGTCCATGTGTTTTTCTATGCACCATTTACTACATCGTAAAATGTGCATTACAACTGTATTGTTTTACAATGTACTTTATCCTCCAGATTAAGTGCACCATGGTTTGAATTATCTGTAAATTTTGTTTCGCTAAGAAAATAAATAATGTCGTTTTATGTCAGGTTGGATCAATATTCCCTGACGCTCTCAAAATGGATTATTGCATTCTTTTTTCGAACTCCTAGTTTCCTGTGCCAGGAATACACTCAAAGGTCTGTTTGAGTATATGACATCATACTGGAACGTGTACAGACACTTTCCACACTGAAAATTCCCATATGGATTGGCCCCTCTGTGTATTATTCTAGTGAGGGTAATGAAAATTTGCATAATCAAGAGCAAATCTGAGACGTATAACATTTACAAAATATATTGTGTCAGGTCCAAACACAGCAAACAATTTTATAAGCAATTACATGTTAATATCCCTAGGAAATCAAATGCCCAGAGTTGGAAAATGCTTTGCATTAATTAATTACATTTGCATACTTTTTCAGCGATTTACTGATATTTACATGGAGATTTACTGAAGAATGCAGATTTTGTTTGAACCCCTGTTCACGTCAAAGACCTGATCAGGTTAAAGGAGACCTGTGCTGGGGAAAGTACATAGAGGCCGTTGCCGACCTCTATTTCTCTAATGGTCTAAAGATTTCTCACTCATGTAACATAAGTATGCCGATCAGACATTCAGATTTTCCTCCGATTCCCCATGCTGTATATTTATTCCAGGTCAGTGAGTCGGTAAGCACTGAGGCCACTGGATGAACATGACAGCTAGGCAAGTAGAATTTTTAAAAGTAGAAGTTAGTAATGAAGGGCCATTTATTTCTCTCAACACATGTTTTCTTAAATGGAAATTGCTATCAAAGGAGTTTTCCGCTTTTAAAATAAATGTGGTGATGCTAAAAGGTGAAAGTACAATGGTTAGCTGCATTGGCCCAAAAGCAGAGCGATTTAAAACGTCAAGCAGCCTCCGAGGTGCTTCTACACAGATCAGACGCTGTTGATATTGATAAATATGGTTGTAAGTAAGGTGACCTCTTTATTTCACATCATATGATAAGTGGAAGGGTATCCTACTTCCTTTCTGAAAGTAGAAAGCCCCTTTAAATTTCTCTTAACCATTTTGATGTTGTGTTCTATTAGTTACATTCCACATGGTCAATGAAAAGTTCATATGTTCTACATGACAAGACATTGAGTAAAGTAGGATTAGAAGCCCGGTCTTTGTCCTGTGTATTGTCACCAATTGTGGAAATCCTAGAACAGGAATACAAGGGACATTTTCCTAGAGTCACACTTGTTCTCGTCACAACTAAGCATGAGCTTCAGGCTCTGGTCGAACATGTGTTCAACCTGAACCCAAACTGTTTGCAGTTTATGGAATGGGTGAATGATTTGGCCAGATTGCACCCCTCCCCAGAACCACCATATGTGTCCTAGCAGCGAATGACTCTGGTGGTCCCACAGCGTCATTGTTTGCTATGGTGCCTCCACCTGCATCTTAGCAAACACTGACATTGTGAAACCTGGCGGGTCTCACAGCATCATTGGTTGACTGGTGGCTTAGCTACAACCTATGATGCTGTGATGCGTCCAGCATCCAATGACGCTGCATACTGTGCACCTTGCACAGCGTCATTGTAGCTAGGTTACAGAGGGCCCTGTGTTTGGTTTGGTTTGCTTGGACATTCGCCAAACCCGAATTTCCGCCTGGGTTTGGCGAACCTCCAAGAGGACTAAACCTAAACCATTTTACTCATCATTAATGACAAATGTCCAATGGGATCCCCTCACCTTGGAGAGATTTTCTCTTACTTCCTGTTGTGACTACCAAACAGGAGGTAAGGGGAAATCTTGGGGCACAGATGGCACAAATTTGGGTTTGTAACTATTCCCTGCTCTATCCAAAATGAAAAAAATAAAACTAAAATGTCTGAATGCAAAAGGAGGTTACTTACACTAACATTTTTATATCTTCATGTAACTTTAGTTTAAAATTATGTTCCGAAATTAATTTTAAAAAAGTAAAAATTTCTGAAAAGACATGTTATTCTTGGTGTTATATGCATGCATGTGCCCTTTTTATTTTGATTTTTAAAAGATATTTACCCTTTTTTTTAACTTTTTAATATTTTAACAAGGGGACAGACAAGCTCTCTCCAGAGAGCCTTACTGCTTTCTATAGGACTCAGTGAGTGATCACATGACTGTATGGTTCATTGCTAAATTAGGGATCCTACAACCCTCCTGCTCTGGTGCCTGGGAGTTTTCTACTTAATTTATCACTGTAGGTAGAGGTTGAGAAATGATCATTCGCTAATTATCTTTAGTCCGCCTGCTGTATCCAAGATTGCCCTACTATGCATGGTTTCACACATTTCCGTTTTTTACAATTACATTTTGATCTTCACACAATGAAAAGGTTAAATATGTTTTACAGTTTCAATAAAAAGGGATTTATTCTCCATGTTTCTCATTCTATAAACTCTAATTATAAACAAGATCAGGGCTCTGATACCAACTCTTCAACAGCCTGTACCCATAAAGTGACATTAGATTTGAAATAATGAGCTGCAGTATCAGTTTCCACCTGCAGGTGGCACTGGAGATAACATATATTTACAAGTCCTTGCTGAAAGCTGCACTGCTGGTGGAGAACCTCTGCACTGCTGGTGGAGGGGTCCCAGGTAGGGGGTCACTTTTATATTACACTGGAAAATCTCTTTAGCAAGGCTGGGTGTGAATACAGCTCCTCTGACCCCACATACATACTGTATCTTTAGCAAGCAGCCAGCTTACAATGAAACACAGCAGGGCTTAAAGCTGTAGGTTAGTCACCGCAGCCTAAATAAGAATACAACTTGTGATAGTGTAAGCTGAAGTCCCATCTATCAGTACTTGGAGGACTACACATATCCTTTGTAATGCAGAATATTACATTCAAGGAGCAGCCTGGTCTTACAGTCAATATGGACTATAAGACTATAAGGCCTTGGGCTGATTTAGAAAAGGAGCTGAGGCTATTCACTTAGCAAAACGAGTGCTAATAAGTAAGAGGAACCTTATAAACACCCAAAAAACCTTATAAATACCCAAATATGGAAATGTAATGTAGAAAACAAACACCCCAAAAAACATGATTTTCTTCTAGCACATTATTGAATGATTGAAGTTCAGCACATTTACTGAGCTCAGTGAAAATTCACTTTGTAAAGGGAGCCGTCTCTATTCCTTTAGCGAATCCATCTCAGTATTAATTAGTATTTCATTTAGCCTGCGCTCACACCTGTGCGATGCATCATTGCACGTGCGTTGCAGCGCATTTTGGCATGCATTGATGTGTATTTTGCTTGAAACGGCTGTCAACTGCATCTAAATCACACCAAAGAAGTGCAGGACTATTTTATTTTTAATCATATTACTCTATAGCACATGGTAATAGGTTAACATGCGCTGTGGTGTGAGGCAACGCACGTGTGAAGGATGGGTGCATTGGGGTGCCACTAAAAAAGAATGGCACCGTAGTGCAGCAAATGGTCACACATGATCTCATACGATGTGAGAAAATCACATAGATGTGAATTTCTATTAGACTAATAGACATTTACAGTTGGACGCATGTAAAATAACAGTTGGGGGAATTTCTGAAAACTAGAGCAGACAGAATCGGCAGCAGTTGCCCGTGTCAACCAATCAGTTTTCCTCTTACATTTTCAAAACATAATAGAACAAACTGAAGAGAGAAGCTGATTGGTTATTATGAGCAACTGCTCCAGATTCTGATACAGTAAATATTGCATTATGTATACTGGGGGGGTGGGGGGGGGTGTTCGTGAAAACTGGAGCAGTTGCACATGGCAACCAATCAGCTTTTATCTTTCATTATCAAAACTTAACTAAACAAAAAGAAAAGAGACGACTAATTGGTTGCTATGGGCCCAGATTCTGATACAGTAAATATTGTATTATGTATACTGGGGGAATTCAGGAAAACTGCAGCTGACAGAATCTGGAGCAGTTGCCCATAGTAAACAATCAGCTTCTCTTTTCTTTTTGTTCAGTTAAGTTTTGAAAATTAGGCAGAGAAGCTGATTGGTTGCCCCTGGCAACTGCTCCAGATTCTATCTGCTCCCCTTTTTATGAATTCTCCCAAGTAATGCAAATTTATGAAAACTGGAGCAGACAGAACGTTGAGCAGTTGCCCATAGTAACCAATCAGCTTCTATCTTCACTTTGTTCAGTTAAGATTTGGTAAGGAAAGATAGAAGCTGATTGGTTACTATGGGCAACTGCTCCAGATTCTGTCTGCTCCAGTTTTGATAAATCCCCCCC